>NW_020447214.1:160951-201564 GCF_003343035.1 Apteryx rowi | reverse complement strand
TTTGCTTACTTGTGACTTGCTCAATTATTCTATTAAATTGGAATTTATGCAACCCGGCCCGAGTGGTTGTCAATTTGTCGCGTTTACCCATAACAGGAATGTGGGTGAGGAAGGTGGGGTTTGGCTCCAAAATCCACGTTTTGTATGCACTGATGTTTATAGAGTCCAAAGCAGAAGACTCCTTCTCCGTCGCTGCTTATAGCCCAAAACTCGCAGTCCTAACACGGGGGGTCACCATGCTCCAACACTGCGACCAGCTGCAAGAGAAAGGGGCTCCCAGCACATGTGAGCTGGCCACAGTCTATTTTCATCACCCAGTCTGATTTAAGTGGGTGGCAAAAAACCCCAAATCAGAATATTACAGAAACAGAACAAAATGAACTAGACATCTCAGACCCTTTGGTTTTAATGGCATATTAGTGACTGATAAGAAGTTTCCTTTTCTAAAGCATGCAACTTGGGAACTTGACTGGAAACTTTTCATCTGGTCCACTTCTTCCCACCCCAAGTGTCGGATGGGGTGGGCAGAGCCCAGGACTCGGGGAAGACATACGGCATTGGGTACCACTTGTGAACTTGGCAGCTGCTTTTCTTTTTGCATTTAAAGATTAACTGCAGCAATTAAGAGAGAAAAGCAGACCGCAGCTTCCCAGTCTCTCTAGCAAACAGCAAGGGAGATGCTTTTGCAGCAACCACACCCTGGTCTTTTAAACTGCTTTTAAACCCTTCCAAGGCTCTTTAGACCTAATTGTGGTTTAACCCCTTGTGGGCCACCTCGAGTCACAGGGCGGAAGGAAAAGCCTTTTCTCCCACATCTTTGCTGCCCAGCTGCGAGTCTAACAAAGCCCCTAACTAACGCAGAAAAGAGAGCCAAGAGCCTGGGGGAGGGGGAAACGGGCCTAAATTTAGTCTTTTCATTTTTAAAAATATCCCTAAACAGATCAGCAGCGGGAATGCCACCGCCTGAAGGGGTCTGCATCAGGAGCAGAGGCTGTTGCTAAGAGACCTGTTGCTACCGCACAACTCCCATCCTCTTACTACAAACAAAACCACTGATTATCAGCGCCGTAATCAGCCCTTTTACCTCCATCTGCTCCAGGGAGGGCTGAATAGACATTTTGTATCACAAGATAACAAACAACAACAACACACATTTACTTTGTATTTCACCAAATTTAGGTTTTCTTATTTTAGTGCTCAGAGACGGAAATCAAGATCCAAGTCTCACAGCGCTGGACCCCCAAAGGACACGGGGCAAGACGGTCCCTGCCCTAACTACGTCATCCTCCAAACAGACCAAAGGTGGCAGGCAAACGGGAGGCAAAGGACCTGAAGTTAGTGACAAACCATAAACCCCAGGCTCCTGGGCCCCACGCGAGCGTCCTGCCTCGTCCCCGGTTTATTATCTGTATTTAAACACTCAATATGCAACATAAATGAGTAACCGTACCGTTATCATCCCTTTCCCAGCTGGTTTGCCATTCCCCAGAAGGAGAGTTCTTGTTATTTTCTTGCTGGAGACGATCTAGAGAAGGCAAAGAAGATAAAGTCCTGATTATACAAGTGATCGAAAGCGGAGTCATAAGCAAGTGATCATTGCTCACATTAGTTAATTCTGATGAAGCATTCCCAACAGCAGAAGACAGACACAGCATTCAAAAAAGACCAGGGTAACACTCATGTCACCACCATGACCCCCGGCACCTGAACGAAGCTCCTCGCTCGTCACGAGAACAAGCCCCAGGACGTGGCGGCTGTGACGGCAGCACCCTCCGACACAGCCGAGCCCTCGGGGGACAGGGCAGCCGTCAAACAGGGGGCTGGAACGATCTGTATAACACATCGCCTCCAATTTGACCCGCGGAGCAAGTCAGTGGGATCTCACGGAGCCAGAGTTACCGTGATTTGTTCCGAGCAAAATTACAAGCCAGCTTTTTCAACCCCATTTTAAATACTCCCTTGGACCACAAAAGGAAATTCCTTTTTCTACTACTGCGACCACTGTATTTCCACGGCTGAATCCTGATACAACTGGGACGCTCACCCGTAAGGCCTCCAGGACCCACTGCCAAGCAAGGCACCAGGGCGAATACTGTCACAAGGTGTTTTTCCCCTGTCTTTTACCTCTGGCTCATAAGAGACAAGACAGGACCATCTAGGAGCTGAATAAAACCCCTTGCAATTTTCCTGGCTCAGTGAGTTTCAGTTGCCTTTCGAGCTGGGGATCCTGCAAGCTTTTCCAAAGGAGGTGCAAATCCCTGCATAACAAACTGGGACCTGCTGAAACCAGCCTTGCTCACCTCCTTTACTTCTCGGGAACCCCTTCAAAACCTAAGGGCTACAGTTTAAGCAAATGCAGTTCCATCCATCCTTCTACCTCCACCCTCAGTCCTATGTCACATTTTCAGCATCCATTAGCACCAGTTTAAGAAAGTAATAATAATAATAACAAGTAATGAAACGGCTTAACTTCTTGCTCCTGCTGCCCCCGCACGAGACCAAGTGACCCAGCTACACTCAGGTTCTTCCCATTCCTCCCCAGCAATGCTTCTCTCCCTCTTTTTGCAATTGCAAGGAAAAGCTCCTCCTCATTGTGGTTAGCTGCACAGGAGTCCTGCAGTTACGCTGGGATCTTCGATCCAGTCGCGTCCTGGAGCTTTTCCTCCAGAAAGGCATAGGAACTGCCAAATAACATAAACTACACATTTGTGCAACGTTGCATACAGGGCGGGGAAATTTCCTCCTAACCCTGGCTAGGAGAAACCACTTACAGCCGGAAGCCTGCAGTTTGATCCCTGTTAGATTCCATTTGGCCACAGAGGTCATTACAGGTCTGAGAATGATGCAGCCGCCCTTTTAAATCTCACCACGGACCTAATTAGCTGCAATACAATGATCTGGCTAATCTGACAGAGCTCTGATGCAAACTCAGAATTGAAAAGTCAGATGTTCATTTTGTGGTTCCTCAGAGCCAGATTATTTCTACCCAAGTCTGCTCTCTTTCCCGTCCAATAACTGCTCATGCCTCAAAACCGGGCAGGTTTATGAAAACATCTCACCAGATAAAAAACAGAGATCAAAACATAGCCAGAAAACCCAAAGCAGCCTGGCTGAACCCACAAGCCCAAGCCCTCCCTGTTTCATATCTCTCCTCATCAGACACCCTGGCACACGTGCTACCGCTCCAATCTGCCTCCCCGCGTGATCAGGCTGTGCTGCAAACCCGGGACTTGCAGCGCGCCAGGAGGCTGCGCTCTCCACAGGGAGGCAAGAACAAAATTTCAGGCAGAACACCTCCAGGAATGGCTTAACTCCAGTCTTAACCTACAAGGCATAGACTGAAGAGATACATTCAAAGCTTAGAGGTTGCAATGTTTCATTAAGAATAGAGGAAAAGAGAAAAGGAGAAACAATCACCCCATTCCAAGCTGGCATCCGTTACGGACTAGGCGTCAACCAGAAGCTCACGTATCACTGGCTTGGGTTTATGGGAACTGAAGCAAAAACTCCAAACTGGGTGCACGCAAAAGGCAAGTTCTCTTTTGCAGAGTGTGAATAGTTGCAGGAGTTTACAAGAGTTACAAGTGTTCAGAGTTATCTTTTCTCTAATGAGGATTTTTTTAATTTTTTTTTTTTTAAGAAAAAAAAAGGAAACTGAATTATCACAAGACAGCTGAGGAATGTGAGACTGGAGACAGCCTCATGCTGTCAGTGAAGCTGAATAAATCTCCCTTTGCTGTCCAAATGGAGGAGTGCCACTGAGCAGTCCTCTTCCCCCTCTGTGCCGGATGCCCTGCACACTCTGAGACGGGCACTGGCTTGTGTCATTACAGAGCACTCCCAAAAACCCGGCCCACGAGAGATGTTATATCTCAAACTTTGTAACTATAAACGCTCTTCTGACAAGTCAAGGTCTTGAGTGCCAGAACAGAGTTGGCAATGGGAAGGTTATTCATCCCCCTTTGGCATAATGGCAGAGCCACGTTACAGCCTGTGTAATAATGTGATCACATTCACGATCCTCCCCGAACACCTTGTGCTGGCTGCCCACCCCAACCCACCTATTATATTGTCTGCTTCCTCCTGGTTCCCAGCACTGAGCACAAAAGAGAGAATTTCTCCCAGTGTCTATGCTCATGCCAGGTACCACAGAAGCCCTGGGCAGCTGGATGCTGAAAAAGAATGGAAAAATCCCACTCATTTCCTGCCTCTGAGTCAGAGCATGCTCAAAAGAGAGAGAAGTTTAGAGAATTTAGCTGTCAAATCCTAAAAGGGTCTGGGCTCTTGCAAAACAGAGACCTTTCAAAAGCTTATAAATTGCATGTGCCCCGAAACCTTTTCCACAAGAAGAACAGAAGACACATTCGTGCACCAACATGCTAAAGTAGGAGACATGATTTGCTATACAATTGCAAGGTTATTCTGCCTGTGGACAAAGCAAGGTCTGTTTTCAATGCCTTGTTCTCAAAAAGAAGAACAAACAACCGTTTTTATTACAAAAACTTTGCAAAAAAAGAAAAGAAAAACATGCACTGTATTACATTCAGGCAGACAACCGAGAAAGAGCTGTAGACTGAATTCATCTTAACTTAAAGCATCTGAAAGTTTCCCAAGTCCAAATCCAAGCTAGTCATTGGGGCTCCTACTATAACCCAGAGAGAGAAACAAGTACCTCCAAAGGCGTCCAAGATAAGTGTCGAAGATAATTCAGTGCATCAGCCTCCCCTACGTCCACCAGGGGTTTTAATTCTCTCTGCAGGCAATAGCAGGAGCCCGTATAACTAGTTTAAACATGGAAAAATAGCTAGGAGACTTCTAAATTCAGATGAGAAGAACCCCAGCCCTAACATGGAACAGCTCAAATGCGACCAAGTTATATGAAAGTAGCTTTGGCCAGGAAGGACCCAGCAACTTAACCGTAGATCACAGCAGCAGCTCTAATCCCCTCACTTCCCTGTGGCTGATATTATTTGGGGTCCCTTTGCTGAGGAGCAGTGAGCTGCAGGGGGCCAGGATGTCTGAGACTCACCATGCCCAGCGTGCAGGAGAATTCGCCCAGAAAGTCATGCTCGTACAGCTGCATGCTCGACTTGTCCTGGTCAAACAGGGCAAACTTGAGCTTCTGCACTTCTTCAAAGTGATAGTCGACGATGAACTTCTTTGAGAAAGCTGGGTTGAGGTTGTTCACAGCTGTCTCTGTCCTGTCGAGCTGCAACGAAAAAAAGGGGCACAAGTATTCAGATACCTACATCCTAACTTCATGACATGTGGGAGTGCCAACCTAGCCAAGGCTCAGGGTGGATTCAAAGCTTCTTGAAGCCAGTCTTTGCATTTGCTTCTGACATCTCTTCTCCTAGGACACGAAAGGCCCCTTGAGCTCACGTTCTCAAACACCTCCTCGCTCCCACACCAGCCTCCACCACCTCACCATTTGGACTGTATTTGTGGCACCAGCTCAGCTTGTTCCCCACACCCAGCCCCAATCAAGAACTTAAAAATCTGTAGAGGATTTTGCACTGCATTTCTTCACCTGGGCGATTCATCTCAAGCGCACAGGTCCAACAGAAGCAACCTATACAGTTAACCCCTATACTGTTCTGCGACACTCCCTGGAAACTCCTCACCAGAATGCTTCTCCGATCCTCAGCCAGCCAGACATGCATAGCCATAATGCTTTCTAAGGCAGGCCAAACCTATGTTTCTTTCAAGCTGTGCAGCTAACAAGGACAAGCAAAAAATTTTAAAAAATGTTTTACAACTCAGAACAGTAACCCTCTAACGTTTCCCACTAGAACCTCAAAATGAAACATCCATGTGGTTTCTCCTTTCCTGGCCCACCATAGCAAAAGGAAAAAAAAAAAAATCACAGTCCATTTTTCATGGATTTAGCTGAGCATTAGGAGAAACAAGAGGATGGAAAGACGCAGAAGACAATACTTCAATAGGCTTTGTCATCCAAAATAGCTCAGGAAGTCCCTCAACCGCAGAGAGCATCTTAGTATTTATAACCTTCTTCATACAAGTAGGACCGGGACACGGAGATTACATTAAGTGACTAGCACAGGAGAGACTTGAGACGGGGCCAAATTTGAATCTCCCAAGTCCCTGAGGTATCTACTCCAGCAGCCTAGATCTCGGCCACTTAGAGATGCAATGCATCCCATTTCTGGCTACTGACTGAAAATCTCCTGGCTAAATCCAGTCAGCTTTCTCCCCCCAGTCTCATTTCTGTAATGAGATGGCCTCTCCATATGCAGACGTGAGGCTCCAGACTGCAAAGCTCTGCGTGAAAAATTCTCACCCTTCTGTCGATACTGCCAGAAAACCTGCAGTTTGGATACTACTGCGCTAAGCAAGGACAGCTTTTGTCAGCTTAGACATGTTGTTTGGAGAGCTGGTGCTGGCAGGATAACTCTTCTCGGCATGTTGTGCCTCTTCTCTGATATTTCAGGAACAGTAGGAGGGGTGTGCTAACACAACGCCAGCCCAGACGTGCCACAAGCTCCTGCCTGTGAGCCACAGTCACCCACTGGACGTATGGATTTCACATTGGCTCGTCCACCCCACGGCCATGGGAAACACTTAGCACCTTTCTCCAGAAGGACTTCCCCAGAAGCAGGACCAGCCTTCAGAGGAGAAAGTGGGAGAAGAGCAGATGGAAGCAATATTGCTTCTCCAAAACCTCTAAAACCCACCAGCCCACGCTAGCACCCCACCAGTCAGGACCAGCCAAGCCGGCTTCCTAAATCTGATGAGCTCCCAAAAGTCGCAGACAGCACCCAGCCCAGGCTCCCTGGCAGGGGCACAATCCAACCAGCGCAGCCATGACCTGGAGCATCTCGGATCCATCCTCAGACACCCCAAAGAGGCAACCCAATTCTCAAGAGCCAATAAAAACTTACCATTTAGATAAGACATTTTAAAAGAAAAAAAAAATTTTTTTTCAAAGCATCAGCCTTAATTCCCAGCAACTGAATACCACGGTGATAGATACCTTCAGAAAAGCTACAGCTGCATGTTGGACTGGTGCAGTGCTGACAGCAGGGCCAGTGAGCAGGTTGAAATAAAAGATGTCTCAAAAAATAAAATGAAATAAAATAATAAAATAAAATAGCAAAGAGTCTGTGCACTGTTGGCCAGCAGAATAACATTGGGGAAGCTCATGACCGTGGTAGGAGCTTCGAAGGGCTGATAGCCATGGGGGAAGCAGCTCCTTGTTCAGTCAGCCCTTACACTGAGCCCTTACATCGAGCAGGTGACGTGGGCCCATCAACAGCCTTGGTTTCCAGGGCTCAGGACCCCAAGGTGAAGGAAAACTGCTGTGTGTACTTGGGTCTAACAAGGTGCTTGGTGGCCCAGAAACGAGAGTGCATGGAGGTTAAATGCGGAGCTGCAAACTGAGAGGACCATGAAGCCGGCATGGGGAACCCACGGTTAGAGAGTAAGGATGAACGAGACCTGCCTGGGAACTCCACATGCAGCACTGTGGGAGAGATCCTGGAGCCAAGAACAGCGATAAGAGCAGAAGAAACTTGGCAGGCAGCCAGTGGAAGTGTGAGTTTACAACACAGCATGGCACAGATGGACACAAAATCTTGGCTTAGCCAAAAATCTCGGGGACAGCCATGCTGGAGAGCAGGGGATGCTTCCTCTGCTTGCAGAGCTCCAGCACCAAACCCCATAACTCCCACTGTCAGAGGACCAAGAGGACCTTAGTGCCTTAAAATTTAAGCCAATCTGGCAGATGTGGAGCAGGAGAAACTCAAATATTGCCCTGACCGGGAAAATGAAGCAGAGAGAAGTTGGTGTATTCACCCAAGGTCCTTCAGAATATGGCAAAGGAGGGTCTAAGCCCTCATTTCAGGACCCGTTTTCCCCACCCGGCCACCCTCCATCCCTAAAGGTGCTGGGAAAGGGCAAGTTTGGAGGACAACATACAAAATACCCTGGGAGCTAAAAAGGACAGAAATAAAGCTGGAAGCACAGCTTGACTAAGTGACTGCTGAACAGGAAATGAAGGGTATGGCATAATAACCATTTACAAATGCTTGCAGGGATAAATTACAAGGATAAACTGCAAGCAAGCAAATGAAATAAGAGTTTTGGTAAGGAAAGACAGCTACAAATATTGTGATAGTTTGGAGAAGAAAAAAAAAGGGGGGGGAGAGTTCTCAGCCAATTTTATAATGGGCTTCCTGCAAGATGGATGAGACTGTGGGAGAAAATCCCATGGAAAGCACTGAACACCCGGAGCACTTGAGCTTCTCAGACTTGACGAAGAGTCACAAAACCAGACCAGCCTGGGAACAGTCTTGCCCTGACAAAGTTGGCAGATGAGGTGGTAGCGTCGGTCTTTTTTCCATTTCGCTCTATTATTCCAGGATAAAGTTACAGGAGCAACTAAAACAGAAAGAAAGGCACACGCACTCCGGTGTGATTTTATCAAAAATACGCTTCTCTTAAACACTTTGGGAGACGGCCTCCTGAGCTGGTGGTACTACGCCTCTTGCACATGAACAATATCCCTGCCCGGGCCAAAGGCTTCCAGGTGCACAGGGGCTCCAGTGTGGACATGCTTTTCTTGGCTGCAAGCACTGGAAACGGCTGCTGCTTTGAGCCCTACGCAGAGCTGCGAGCGCCGTACAGCCCCGAGCTGCCATCTGAAAGGGAGCACTGTTGAGATTTGCAGAGCGATGACTTGCAGCATCCAGAGCCTGCTGCACGTCTGAGATGACAGCCCCAAAAGTTTGCAAGAGTGATTAACTCACCAGCAATTCCCCAATTGCTCCAGACTGCTTTCTTATCAGCCACGGTTTCTTCCCCATACAAGGGTCTGCAAACTCTGATTGTCAACAAAACAACGGGGGGCTTCTCATTGCTCACAGCCCCTCGTGTTTTAGGGGCCAAGCTACTTTGGATGCACCTTCCCGTAACCCTTTCCACTGAGTCACAATAGTTGCATAGGAGGCACCTTGGGGAACAGCACCCCAAAAGCAGAGCTGGGAGGGTATGGACTGTTCCCTTCCCATGAGATAACTCATGAAGGTCACCCCGATCCAGGAGGCCTCGTCCCACCTATATCCTATATCCACTTTGCTTTCAGCTGGCTCCAGGTCTGCAAACAAAAGACTGCACTAAGGAGGAGATCAGATCAGCTGGATCAGGCCCATCGTGGGCTGCTTGGAACTGAGCGCAGAGGAGGGAACAGATCAAACCTCACATTCATGATCAAACCTCTGGGCTGTCCTTCCACACACCACTTTGCTAACAAAGAGAAATCTTCCCTCCTCCTTCCCCCAAGTCATTTAAAAGCAACCACCATGGCAAGAAGAGATGTTTCCTTCCTCATTTCAAGCCCAGTGGTACCCACGTCTCACCCATCATTCCTGGGTCTTCCAAAAGTTGCTGCCACGTGGTGTTAGAGCACTCCCTCCCTCATGGACACACACGGGAAGGCACTGAACATCACCACCACCACACAGCCCAAATGAGCACCATTCCTTGCTTCGCAGCTTGGAAACCCAACCCTGGGGAGGGCTGAGCTAGCAGACACAACCCAGGCCCATGGCAACACTTCTGCTGGAAAGCAGCCTCTGCCCTGACATCCATGGGTGGAGTCAGGAGGGCAGGATGCAGAGGACGTCTCCCAGAACCGGAGAGCTGGAAATAGGCACATTATAAGGGGAGGGGGGGGGAAAAGAGAGATACAGAACACACCTTAGTCCCCATGAAATATATTCAGCAGGAGAAGGTTTTTGGAGGGACTGAGTGGAAACATGGTAAGTTTGCTATATATACCAACTATGGCAGTATTTTTAAAGTTGGTGGCTTAGTCTGCCTTAATTGCCAGGAAAACGAGTAAACTAATGCTACGTTCTCAGAATAGCCACCTGCTGTAACCTCTGGGAAGACAGAAATCAAATAAATCAACCCCAGTGGGCTGTGAGCTGGCCAGTGCAACGCAGCTCCACACAGTTCCTTCCTTCCTTGCCACCTCCCCATACTGAAGGACCCCAAACTTCTGCTCAAAGAGAAGCAATGGACACTCATGAGCTCTCCCTATTTAAATAGCACTGCACACACAAATCTGCTTTCAAGCCTCCGAGACAAGAGTACGCTTCCCCCAGCAGCAGGCAGCACAGAGATGGATTTCAGCTCCTCTCGCGTTCCCCGAGTGATCGAAAGCCAGGGACCAAAGCAGGGCAGCACGAAAAGTGAGTTCACACAAGGCAGCAGCTTCCCCTTGGGGCAAACGGGCAGCTGAGAGGAGGGCAGCAGGCTGCCTACGCATTTCCCTGCCCAGCCACTATCCAAAACACCTCCTTGGCTAGGACTAAGACAAGCACAGAGCCGTTCTGGATGCGTTCCCATTCCAGAGGGGGAAAGCTGGGCTTGCAGAAGCTGAAAAAGGCTGGGAGGATGGGGAAGAAGAGCCCAACACACCATTGTGTCACCACGGTCAAGCAAGTCAACACAGCTCGAGGAAAGGCACACACTCTCAAGTCTCTTTGCAAAGGGTCTGGCCTAAAAAAGGGTCTGGGGATCCCATGGGGATCCAGCATCCTATGAAGACCCATGGGACTGTGGCCAAGCTTTCTGACCTTATGAGCCATGTACTACATTCTGCCATGCCAGACACACAGTACAGCAGAGAGAAGGGAGAGAAGCAGCTTGCTGTCCCAGGTCTCAGTAACCCTTTCGCTACCTCCAACTCAAGTGTTTTACCTCAACCTCGTGAGAGACTGAAGAGCAGAAACAAACTCTGTCATGGTGTTGTGCTTTGAATGGTTGCTAATGCTGCAAATAAAATACCACAGCTCAAGGGAAGAACAGCCTTCACCACCAAAACCAGTCCCCTCATCACCCAGCAGCTGGGGCACACCTCAAATAAGGGTCTGAAGGGGTGGACCAAGGAAGGGGGGGACAAAACCCAGCAAACATGTTTTGAGTTAGCACTTGCAGAGTGAGAGGGCTTCCTTCAAAGCCCAGCCATGAAAGTATTTAACCACCTGCCTACTGTCAGTGCGAAGCACACCTAAACTGCAAGGTTGCAGTTGCTTGTCATACATATTTTGATCTCTGGTTTGATATAGCTCTTCATCTTCAAATTTGCCAATGACCATCAAGCACAAGGCCTTTTCACGCCACATCCACCACGAGACAAACTTGCCATCAGCTCCTTTCTTCTCCCTTCCCTCTGAACATTTACACATTTACTTACCCTGTAAAGTGTAAAACTGTCTTTGCAAGGCAAGAGCAGAAAAGCATAAGGGTTTTTAAGAGAAACCAGGCTAATTAAAGATTTCTGTTCAGACAAGAGTCTCAATTCTACCAAACAAGCAGAAAACCAGGAAAGTGTCTCAAATGACAGATCTTATGTTGAATGGCAGTAGTCAAAGAGCTCTCCAGCTCCAGAAGGGAGGTTTGCTAGAGATGTTTAAGCAACCCCAGCACTTGGGAGATGCTGTCACAAGTGCAAAGGAAAGCTTGAGCTGAAAGAGTAGTCAGAGTCCTACCTAGAAGGAACAATCAGTGCTTGGTTTGTAGACCTGGACAAAAGCAAGAGTGAGGAGCAGGGGAAGGGGAGCACTTCTAGCACTGAGGAAATGTGGGAAGAACACAATTTTGGAACAGAGACTCTGCACTGTACTTCCTTCCTCCCTTCCCCTCTCCTCCAGAGACATCCTCAGAGTCACAGCTCAAGAAACACCGGCCAAAAGGTTGGCAACTGACTCAGTGGCTTAAATATCCAGCTCAGACCAAGCTGTGCCTAGAAGACAAACAAGCCCTCAACAGCACGAGTAAGCAGCGATGTTCCACCATACCCCATGCTTGGGGCTGGAAAGATGATTCACAAGGGGCACAAAAGAAATGGCACAGCTGAGTCATAAGTGTCCCTACTCCCTGCATCATGGGCCAGGTCTTCCGTGGCTACCGCAACATGATGTCATCAGGCAGAAAATTAATACGTTACCCATTTTTATGTCACTTCTTGGCTTGTGTTTTCTGTTCCTTCCCTTTCCCCCTCAAGGCTGATTCACAGAGACTTTTAGTTCCTATTAAGCTTAGTAAGACAAAATAATTGTATTTGGGAACAAATCTGACAGCTAGAAAAAACAGTGAACAGAATCCTTTTTGTTGGCATTACCAGGTGCTGCAGCCTCAAATCCACCACCCAGCTATCAGATGCTGGCACGAGCACGCCTGGGTCTGATTACTGAAGGAAGAGACCCATGTCCTAAAGGAGGGCTGATATTCGTGGCTTCTCTCTCTGTCACTAATCAGTCCAGAGGAGGCACATACAGCGTCAGTGCTTGTCAGCACATGCAATGGGATGAGTTCATCCTGCTTAGCTTGTTACTGCCTGCCCCGCTCCATCCCCTGCATTTAGCTGTGTTATTAAAGCCACCACTTACAGACATTAAACTGATTCATTTTAGGCCAATTACATTAACTGTGACAAGCCTCCTATTTCACCTGTCCCACCTCTTGCCATAAATCAGTCTGATATGGACACTCTGCATGAAGACAGACCATGTTTAAATTTCAGTATGTATTACATCCCCAGGATATTTGAGGCAGCATCGCATGGTGACACAGCAAAGTTAAGAAAGCTTCATCTGTGAGGTCTTCCAGTGACTATCCTGGGAACCTGGTGATGCCATGACAAAAGGCATGTCTGCATGACCCAAATCCATGCAGGACAACACAGGCACCCCTAGGTTAGCTCTAAACCAAGGTGGCCTGAGCTTCAAATACCAAAGCAGCCCTCAGCAGGTCTTGGGAAGGCTCATATGGCCAGTGTGGCGACAGCGACTTGGCATCAGTATCCATCCAGCAAGGCTATTGCCCACTAGCCCATCTCTCCTGCCTGCAGCAACACTTCCCCTGGCAGCCCAGCTACAGACCAAACCATCCATCGCTACCATGGTGTGTGCAGGTATGAGATGATTTCTAGTCCTACTTGTGCCCTCACCAGCGGGTTGGCGGATCTTGGCCAGCTGCGCTCAGAGCCTGAGCCTTCTGCACACAGAAGCAATGATGACCCCCGTTTTCCATCTGGAGGCAGCCCGGTGCCTGGCAGCAAAGCTCTAAATATGCCGCCTGTCAGTTTTAACAAGATGCTGACCTCCGCTGAAACCACAGAAGCAAAGCATCTAGCAATCTGCCATTCAAGACCAACTTCCAGTACCTATTTTGCCAATTAAAAAAAAGCTAAAAATAGCAGGGAGGAAAAAAAAAACAACAACATGTTTGATTGTATTGTAAAAGAAACACTGGAATCAAAACTGCTGGACTGAGACATTACTGACAGTAAAAGAGAAGTTCCTGAGAAATACAATCAGCTCAAAGAGATGCCACCTAACAAGACTGGAAAGCTCATTAATCTCATCCAGGTTGCTGAGCTAATACCACCAACTTGATTCCAGGCCCCAGCAGCAGTGAGGTCTTCCCCTGCACCTACCCTGCTGACCCTGCTGGCACCCAGGAGATCAGCTGTAGGATACCTTCGGTGATGCCCATTCATTCACCAGCTCCTTGGCCAAATGCTCAGGCTCCCCAACTAGTCAAGGTACCACAGAAACAGGGCCACCTAATTTCCTGGGAACTGGGATGGTCATTTGTTTCAGTTAGGTGATTTAATGCCCTTCGGCTACTTGTTTTGTCCTCCCTGACCAGGCCTGCATTCAAACCCGTGCCTGTATCCATCACATCTGCATGCGGAGCTTATCTGCTCCCTCTCAGGAGCCAACCAAAACAAGTCTGAGAAGCTGGCACCTATGTGGGAGGGTCACCCAAGTGAAACGTCTTGCTGGGGCAATAATACCGCTGGTAATAACCAAGGTATATTTGTTTAAAGCCAATGTGGGCAGCTCTGGGTGCACTGCAGTGACGGCAGCGCGCACACCCGCAGTCCCGGGAGCGGCTTGCAGTGGCTGCAGCAGGGTGAGGCACCCCTGTGCCATTTCCTAGCAGGAGGAGGATTTTCCCAGCAGGAGGAGGATCTGGCTGGTGGGTCTTCTGGGAAGCAAATTCTTGGGATCGAGCCAGCATTTTACTTATGCTACCAAATAATTTAGACAGCCGCTAAGGGTAAATTCCCTCGCACTCCATTAGCTGAGCAAGCAGCTTCACACTGTCGAAGCAGAGGGCTGGAAACAACACCACACAACGGCTCCTTGTGCGCTGCTCGCATCTCGGAGAGAACAGATTCATCCCTTGTTCACCCACGGCTAGGGACAGCGCAAGCACGGAAAATCCTCCTGTCCTTAAAGAGCTTTTCATCAGCAGGACCTTGCCCTGGAGTAAGCTTGTGCGGTGGGGAGGGAGACAAAAATCAGTGCAGCTCTTAGCTCCTTTAGGCATAAAAGGAAAATACAAACAAAAACACTCTGTCAGAGCAATGTGCTTCCCCCACACAGACCAGGGCCAGGGCACGTCCCTGTACAGAACCTCAGCACTGACATGCAAACTGCTCCCAGAGCTGGGCACATCTGCTGAGCAGGATATTTTGGTAAATCCAGGGAAAACCAGTGCTAGCAGGGAGGATAATCCCTGCCCTCTTCTGTTCTTATAGGAATTACCTTTCCTATTTGCAAGGAGCCGCCTTCGGAAACCAAGCAAGTAACAAGATCCTCTGCAGTTTCTCCTCAGTGCCTCCTGGTATTAAATATGGCAGGTGAAGCACACACTTACGAGATTTCTGGTAAGGATGAAAGATGAATGGGTGCAAAGAGTTCAAAGGCTTCTACTCAGGATTTTCCAGCTGCTTGCTGTCCATCTGGAACAGAGCAGATCCCAATCCCCCTGTGCATCTAATTCACAATATTCACCTTTCCCCGTCCCATGGTCTTGCCCCTCTCAGTAAATGACAGCTCACAAGCTCATTAAACATGCAACTTAAGGCCTCGTTGACCTTGATATAATTCTTGGAAAAGATCCCAGGTATTCAACTACAAGCTTCCCTGAATAGCTCTATTCTGCAGGACAGATCTGCCAGCCCATCATCCAGCCCATTCTGTCCCACAGAAACAGCAACTCTTCAAGTCAAACCCAAAGAACAGCTTTATATATGGCTTGGGTCCCAGAAACAGTTCATCTTGACTGCCCTAGAACTGCCCCTTGTTCCAAGAGGACTTCACACCATCTAATGGTCACATACACTTAGCATTTTTAGACAAGCAAGTCAGAAGTGCTCCCAGCTCACTGTGGACTGAGAAGTGCCTGGGACCAATTCAAACACGGCGAGATCCTTGCAGGCCCACCACGTGCCTTGCCAGAAGGTGACATTTTGAGATTTGCAATTAAATCTAACTTGTCATCACGACACCTGTCAGCTCGAAACAGAAACCACCCCAGGTGAGCAGAATGGTAGCAAAAGCAGATGCGCCACAGTTAACACACCTGCGCCACATGTGTAACCTTGAGAGGACTGAAAGGATTTTCGTCTCTGCTTTGGAAGGTAGTTTAAAGGAGGAACCAGAGCTGACCCTGATGAAGCTGCTTCATTCATAAGGGATGCGGGAAATCTTCAAAGGTGCAGCTTCAGTGCAGCTTTTCCCTCTGCAACAGATCTCTCCACGCTTTGCGCTGAGAGCACCGAAAGACCTTCCACACCCACCCCCGTTCCCCTGGCACAATACGCAGCCTCCAGACTGGTATGAAATTCCTGGTTCAACACAGGGGGGGGAAAAAAAAAAAAAATCAAGAGAGACTGATCTTCAGAGAAGCAGCTCCTTTCTCTGCGGCAGCATCAAGGGGCAGCCATTCGCACCGTGACACTGCACAGAGATGGGCATGCTGAAAACAATCTCTGTCCTGATCAAAAGATAAATATTATTCAGAAGTGGACACCCAGAACCCCGCGCAGCTTTGAAAGCTCACCCGCACCCACTCGCAAACCCTGGCTGGAAGTCTCACAAGCGCAAGCTCATCCCTGAGATTTCTACTTCTTGCTGTTAAAAGCACCTTGACAAGAGCCGGTATCTCAGAACTCCTACGCCAGCCTCCGGCTGGGCCCTGGGCACAGAGGGAAGGGAAAAATAAAGATGTTTAAAGAAATGTTAATCCAACTGGATCCAGCCGTGAGTAACACAGAGGCTCGGCTCTGGTTAGGAATCAAGGTCTGTCCTTGTTTAGTCTGTGTGTCTTCCTCCGGCACTTGTTAACAGAGCAAAACATGCTATCACGCCTTTTTACTGAATTCTGATTGTACAAGACTTCCTGCACACAGCTGGGGAACGGGATGGTTTATATAACAGTTACAGCTATAGCCTGATATCCCCCTAACGTGAGCTATTCCTTCTCAGTCGGAGCCGTAATCTTACAGCTAATGTATACAATTCTCCTCGTGTGAGCAGCCTCTTTTAGGTTCAGCGGAGCTACTCAAATGAATAAAATGACACACGCTGCTGAGAAGGGCCTGGGAGCCCTTCTCAGATCCCAAATCTGGACAGAGCCTCCAGCCCCACGAGGATGAGCCGAGGGTACCACCGCTCTGCCCCCCAGCTTGGCTGCCACTGGAAGGAAGCCCGGGAGTGGATTGGAGCCAAGGTGGTTTCCAGGCGTTGCCCTGCTCTGGATAAGCAGGAATCAGTTTAAACACAGCTTCCTTCGCGACACGTACAAGCAGCATTTAGTGCCCCCTTGCCCAAATCAGTCTGCACCGAAATACAAGCATCATTTGGAGACATCGACATCAGGTAAATCACATGAGCTGGAAATCAGGACAACTTCAGGACTTACCTCTACCCATTTTCCATTGACTTCCATGAACAGGACGCAAAAGGGGTCAGATTTGGAAGTGACATCCCTATCCAGAAGGTTTTGGCCACACACAGACAACTCGACTTTGCAAACGCAGTACTGGGTGCCAATCGGCCCCGCCGGAGTGGGGCTCGCTGTATACGCCATGGACTCCAGCAGTAGCAACTCCAGACAGTCTGTGGGATGCAAGAGAAAGTAGAAAAGCATTAGTGCAAGTGGAAAGACTGGCAACCACGCGGCTGTAGGCAATGCTACGTTGGCGCAGGGGGCCTGGGCACAGGAGAGGTGGCCGCATCCAGAGTCTCAGGCTCTTGCATTAGCTCTCTCCTGAAACGAAATGAGTTACCAGCCTCTCTAGGTACCAAACCTTCTCTTCCGACCAGTTACCCTCTCCATGTGGATACTGTAACAGGCAGACATCCTGTGTGGTAGGAGCCCAACAGCGTAACCACAATCTGCGGTGGTTTAGCTCCACAAATAACAGAGATTTTTGTTTATCCCCCAAGAGAGTAGGAAGACACAGAAAGCGTCTCAGGCACGAAGAGGCAGACCTGAAGGTGGGCTTTGGAGCCTAAAAACTCACATAGCGCAGCTATATCAGCTGGCCCAAAAAAGGATATCGCTGCCACTGCCGCTCCCTATAAACACAGCTTTGTTTATGAGACAGATCCACCGCCACCGACCTCCCACCTCCCGCCCGAGCTCCTTGCTCACTTCTGCTATCCTCCCTCGTTGCGCCTGCAGGGATTGATGCTCTCCGATGCCTACCCTCCCCTGCTGCTTTCTACAAGCGCCAACAGTTACGTAGGGGGAGCGAGAGCTTCGCAGCCTTCAACAGAAAGGATTTGAAGGAAAGGGGGAGCAGCAAAAGGCAACAGGGGAATGAAAGGTAAAGGAGCGGAAAGTGTGGGCCACACTAGAAGATGAGACTGCTTGAACCCGTCTAACCAGCCAACACTAGAATAACACAGAGCAGCAAGTGAGTCTTACCCTAGCCCTTAAGTCCAGTACGCCCCACCTTGGAGTTATTTGCATCACCCAGCCGTCATACAGCACACATCAGCCTCGAATACTGAAGAAGTAAGAGACTAGTCCTTAGGTGCATAAACACGATGGATCGGTGTTTCGCGTGCGCACATAGGTGAGCACCCGTGTGTGTGCGCATATACACATGCACAGAGCCCAGGGTGAGCATGTCCAGCCCAGGAATAAATATGCCACCACCAGCACGGAGGTGGCGAGATCTCCAACGTGACTTGAGGTACCTAGAGGTCACAGCCACTCTGTCGAGCACTCTGCCAGATCTTCTGCTGATATCTCCAGACGACACTTTTGAATCCAAGCAGGGAAAGGGTCCCCTTTTCTTCCCTTTCTTTGTTTCTCCTTCCCTTTCAACCCTTTCTTCCAGCATAATTTTTTTTTTGCCAGGGACGGTGCGGGGGGGAGGGGAGAGGATTACATTCCCATGACATTTTCCCGCATGAAAACTGTTCTTATGACATCTTTTGAATGGGAGCAGAGTGGAAATAAGGCTCAAAGCACGGGGATTTCTCCCCGATCTCATGGGAGGGGCAAGCTCTCTCATTTAGCTGTTCCAGCAAGTCCCATGGGACTTGTATTCCCAGGCGGTCCCTGCTGGGAAACGGATGGGTTTGTCCCATCCTTGCTCTCCTTCAGACAGAAAAGCAACAAAACTACTCTTTGTGCAGTCCACTAGTGAGCACAGGGCAAGATAAGGATGGAAAGAAACCATCTTCCCACAAATGGAATAAAATTAACTGTGCTGATGCCTTGGTTTTGCCCCATTTGGTCTGCAAGAAGCACAGATGGAGGTTCTTGGAAATTTCAAGTCATCGTCCCACCATACGAAACGCTTCCAGGCTGTCACAGCGCGGTGGGACGCAGAGCCAGGATGGGCCCAAGCCACGATGGCCAAACTTGAATTCTGTCCCCAAATTGTCATGCAGGATGGGGTGAGAGCTTGAGGATCCAGCGGGGTGGAGGGAAACTTCAACCCTGAGCTCTGGCTCAGTCCTATTTCTAGCCTTGCCACCAGGCCAGAGGGAAGCAGCTCTAATATCAGTTAAAACGCAGCACTATTTGGTTCACAGAAGAGCAAGGCAAATGTGACAACCACCGTGTGACCTGGTGCATGGGCTGATTTACAGGGCGCTGATAAAAACCATCTGTTATAATAAGAGCTCAGGAAAAGTCTACTATCAAAGCTATTTGCAACAGATAAATATGAGCTTTACACTATCATTATGGCAACAATCCCATCCATCTCCCACGTGACATTTCTGCATTCTGATGTGCAGATTACTTGGCAAGAAACATCAAAGGTCTTCAACAGAGAAGAGGGAAGAGAGGAAGAAAAAGAATGAAAAAGCATTTTCTGATTAAATTATAGCAATAATCCTTCGTGGCTGGGGCTGCTATTGGAGAGAGCGAACTGTTTTCAGTAGCTGGTTCGAAACCCTTCTCCATATCCCTCTTCTTCAAGAGCAGCTCCTGGCTCACCCACTTTATCTTAAAACCTTAAACATCACCTTCCTCCACCTTGATAAACCATCTGCTTCTCTGTGGGAATAAAACCCCACTTTATACTTGTTTATCTTGCCCAGGCACAAATATTTACAAATGTTTGCGCTCTTCAGCTGCTACGAGGAAGCTCCGGGGCTGCTCCCTTCCCTTTCGGTTTAATCTTCTGAGTGGTGGATGTGCTAATCCCAACCACGCATTTTTGCAGGCACCACCATAACACAGGGCTGCCGAAAACAGCCTCCCGGGACCCAAAGGCAAACCGCCAGGCAAATAAAGCAGAGCACGTGTTGGCGTACGGATGGCATGCATCCATCCCCTCTCCTCCCTTTCCCCTGCCCGGAGGCAAAGGTGAGCTTTTGCACCCAACACGGACGTCTGCTCCGAGCAGCCAGCCTCAAATATCACAGCTGCGATTAATACCGAGCGAATCCAGCAAAAGAGGAAAACAACTCACACTTCCAAACCTCCGAGCCGTTCCCACCTTGTTTGCCACGATTTCTGCTCAGCACTAAAGGGCACCCTAAAAAACAGAGGGGCACAATCGCGTCGGCTCCAAAGGGACCCGGCTGCCTCTCCGCAAGAAGCAGCAAGAAGAAACCCCCTTCCCGTGCGTGACCGCACACCTCCCCAAACAGAAACCACCTCCCTTCCCGGAACGGGGTTTGCTCTCATCTGCAACAACCGCTCTCATAGCCTGGTGCAGTCATTCCCAGTTTTCAGCTACGCGAAATCAAAACCGGCAGCTCACGCGAGGAACGGGAATGTCGAAGAGCAATATCCCTTTGGCGTTTAAAATGATCCAGGACACAGAAGGCTTCAGAGGCATGTGGAAGAAAAAAAAATCCTCCGGTCCCGTTCACCTCGAAGCCCTGCCTGCGGTGGGAAAAAGTGATTCGAAATGTCACGGCCTTACGGGATCGACCTTCTTTCTTTCAAGCCTCTGCTGCCAGTTGCGGCTAAAACAAAGATTTTTTTGTTTTTAATACACAGATGATGCAATCAAAGTCTTAAAATAGCCAGGCCTGTTCTATTTATGCCGCTGTCCGTCTGCGGCTCCCTCCTAAAAGCAAACACAGGGCAGCAGTGCCGGCATGAACCTGGGCCGGCAGGAGCAGGGAGAGCCGGGTTGGGTTTTTCCATCTCTCCTTCCCCCAGATCTCCTCTCCGCCTCAGAAAAAAAGCGGTGGCAGCAAATGACTCAGTGGAAAAAGTTTTTTCCCAGGGCCGCCTGGCACACCACCACCCTCTCCCCCAGGAAGAGAAGTCACGTTAGGCAGAGCTCCCGGTCAACCTGGGGCACATTAGGGCAGAGTCCTGGCAAGACGCGACTCTTCCTGGGAAGGATCCGCTCCCAGCCCAGGTGCAAAGGGCACTGCGGGCACCTGAAATCGGAAATCCAGACACTGGCTTCTCCCTTTTCTCTGCCTAAGGACACACAAGACGGAGCAAGGCTCTTTTATGCCGGCTATGAGGCCCCGAAAGTCCAACCCCATCTCTCAGGTGCCAATGACAGAACCCTGTATTTGGCCCCCCCAAGAAGGCAAAAGGCAACAGAAAGACCCAACCCATCCCCACGGAGCCCCAGTTCCAGTAAAGATGATTCTTCCACGGAAGAGGGGAACTCAGACTCCGTGGTCCGTGAGCTGTGCTGTCAGTGCCCAGCAGTTGGTGGGATGTTGCAGGAAGGGTTTCATCCTGGTGTCCCAAAGCTAAATATCTGTGCCTGAGTGGGGGACGCAACTTGGCTTCATGTATTCGGAACGAAACTGATGCGGGCTCGCTGGCATCAGACGAGAAAACATTGCTCATTAGGACTGCGGCAGGTTGGACTGTACTGAGCAAAGCCGTCTCTTAATCCACAAGCATCACCAGTACATGGCAAGGTGTCCTCCACAGATCTGCTGGTCCAGCTAGCCCACTGAGCCCGATTCACCATCAGCAATGGAGATGTCGAAGAGACGTGTTGCTCTGCGGTATCGCCTGCCAACTCAGAGCATGCCATCCCTCCCCCATCCAGTCCATCCGGACTTATCCGGAGCTGGACCAATGCCTGCACACCACACACACTTGCACTAACGCCGTGAGATCAGAGTCCAAGCAGCCAGGGCCTGGCTGAAAGGTCACATCCCGCCCTACCCCTGGCCCGCCCTTCGCTGCACTTTTCCCTTGTGTCAGCATGGATCCCCTCGGAAAGGCACAGAGCAGGTCATGGATGCTGTGATGCTGGTTTGGGCCCCTGAAGCTCCTGAAACTGGCTCTCCACAAGGCTAGAGAAGAGCCTGCAGGAGAGACGTGGCAGGATTGCCCAGCTGGCAATGGCAAGCCCTAGGCCAACCCCGCCATAAAACCCCAAGGAGTGCAAATGGATGGAAGCAGGCACTGCTACCAAATAACAGTGCCCAGCCACCTCTTCCCAGTGCTGCACCTTGCCTTCTGCAGGCATAAAGGTTTGCATGTTCCCAAATCAGATCAGGGACCTGATCCAGCTGAAAACCAATTCATTTAAAAGCAAAAAGTCATTTTTTCAGCCAGATTGGCTCCCCAACTATTTCACTGGGCATTCACAAAAATGACAGTGATAACACTAAGTGCTGCAGGGTGCAGAAGGCCAAAAGCAGAGCACAGACACGTCTGTAGGTCCTACCATAACACATACCCACCTACGCCACCCAGCCTTAGCACCCATCTCGCCCTGCTTTCCAGGGAGAACTCAGCCACAGGATCAGCCTCCTCTCTCCTGGCAGAGTTACATCAGCAAAAAATGTCTTTATTATCCCTAGCACCTTTCCTCCCACTACACATACTCCCTGGGCCAGCTGATGTCAACTGGCACAAATCCATTAGCTTCACTGGGAGACAGGGACTGATGCCAAGCAAGGATTTGGCCTTTGCGTTCTCTGCAGAGTAGTGAGGGCAGCAGCTGGACAACACATCAGGCAGTTAAGTGTCCCTCTCGCTCATAGATTTCACATCTGAGGCACTACAAGGCTTGAATGAGAGAGTGGCAGAAGATTTAACCCCCAGTAAATGCCTTAAACTCAGGGGAAGTTGAGCTGGCACCAAAAGAAAACACACAGGAGCTGGCTCTCCAACATCTATATTCCAGTCTCTCTTCCTTTTTTGTTCTCGTCTCTCAGCATTCGCCGCCCTAAATAAAGTCCTTCCACTCACTTGGCATCTGCAGTCAAATATTCTCCGAACATATAATCACTGCTGCCAGGTTTGTGCTTATCAAACTGCCACGTGATTTCCTAGGGAAATACAAGCCCGGCTCAGGGCTACTCAGCTTCCAAGAGCAGACAAAGCAGAACGCGTTCAACCCAAGTCAACTGTGCATCTGCGCCCGGTCCCCCTGGGTCTCTCTTCCCACCTTGAAGTTGTGCCCCAGAAATACGCAGAGACATTTAGGTGATCAGCCAGGATTGCCAGACATGGCCTATATTGAAACAAGGCCTCAGCGGTAAGGACAAAGTTTCAGTTCCCCTATGGACCTGCCTGACATTGGCCACAGCAGCCTAAAGGTGGGTAATAAGAACAGGGCAAGGGTGGAGAGACACGTTCCCCAGATACTTCCTGGGCTCCAGCAACTAGCAGTTCAAGGATTTCCTAAGCTGGACCCATCTTTGTACTTAATAGCCCTCAAGTAGTTTTTCTTATGTGACTTTGTCACCTGTAAACCACCGTGTCCATGATGTCCTGCAGCAAGGAGCTTCAACCGCGTGCGAGCACGCCTGCTATTCTGCCGATTTCTCCAGTGGGACACGTGCGGAAGGACCTGCCAGAAGCACTTGGATCGTTTTTTCTCTTATTTTAAAGGGGAGGAGGGGAAGGAGGCACCCGTCTTTCAAACAAACTGCTACCTCGGGAGGTTTTCTTCTCTCCCCTGGAAGAGAAATGCAGCAAGAAGCGCATTGCTCTGGCCGCACTACGGCACTGTTTTAAGCATTAACAGGGAGAAAAGGAAAAAAAAATAAGATCACACCAGGTCAGAGTTTGCATTACTAAAATGCATTATTAAAAATGCCGGCCCCGGTATTTTTAACCTTGGGTTAGGAGCCTGAATTGGGGTTTACCATATCACTGAACCGCAGCCCTGCACGTGGGCTTCGTGGAGCTGATTACTTCCGTAAAAAGCTCCCCGGCACGCACAGACACAGCACGGCACCTCGCGTTCACCCTTGGTGCCGACATCTCTTCCAGAGCCAGGATCGAGGGCCCCAGTTCACACTCAAGGTGGCGGTGCAGGTCAGCTTAATCCGAATTACGGCACGGACGCCCAGGTCCCAGCCCTGCTCCTTAGAGCTATGTGAATATTTGCAAAAGGTTTTGCACAACACTTCCAAGTTGGTGAAAGATCCCCTTTTTTCTTTCTTTCTTTTTTTTTTTTAATAAAGAATTTCAACACAGCATGAAGCCACCCCCTGCTTCCTGCTTCCTACTCACGCTCAGCCCGTTCCAACTTCCTCTCCATTTTCTGAAGAAACATAAACAGCGCGTGATTGGGAAAAATGATCCAAAACGTTTCACTGTGTTTTAAACAAAACATTGGGGGGGGCTTTTTTTTTCTTTTTTTTTTTTTTTATAAAGATTAACAGTACCATCAAACCTCAGTGATTTTTTTTTTCCCCCTAAAGAAATCAATACGCTTATTTTCACCAAAAATGCAAGGCGTAGTTGAAGCAGCCCCAAAAGTAGCAATATGCACCACCGTCCTGAATTATGGAAAGTCCCTCTGTGTCCACCTCGGGAAACCTTCTCCCCCCTGTGAAAAATGGTTGGGGATTTTTGTAATACTTAACAGAATTTAGCCGTGACTCAGTTTACCCACTCAGGGTGCTCTGCTACAGTCTTAGTAAAGTGAAGAAGCAACTTCCTTTCCTGGAAGAGGAAAAAATCAGAGAGATAGCAATCAGACAGGTAAACGTGGGTTCATACAAAGGATATCTTCTAGCTTACTGATGGACAGAGTTACCCCAGAGACCCAGCGGGAGAGCAGCGGTGCCCACAGGAGGGAGAAGAACGTGTGAACGCGGCTTGTCAGAAGACTAAAACGACGGATCAAAGCGTTAGGACGCAGAAATTGGTTGCCCCCAGCAGCGGCAAAGATGAAACGCGGCGCACACAGAGCCGGAGAGGCAAGTAAAAGCAAGGATGTGCTGCGATGGATGCCCGGCACGGCTCCCCCGCCTTCGAAACCTGCCTCAACCGCTTCGCTCCCTCCTGTAAACAAACACAGTCATCTCCCGAATTATTTTTGCAAAGCAAAACTGTTTGCCGTTCAGTCTCGCCTAGGCAACACGGTGCATTCACCAGCCTGCACCTGGTTTTAATAACAGCCTCGCTACCTTTTGAATGCACGTGCAATTAGTCATGCACACAGCCCCGAGCCGCGCAGCCCTGCCGGTCCCGTCAAGAGCAAGCCTCCTCCTGCAAAAACCTCTACTGCGGGCAAGGAGGCTGGAGGAAGCAGAAAGGAGATGTTTTCATACGGAAACACGGCGTGGATCCGCAGCCTGTCCTCCAAAACACCAGGAGGGCTGGGAGGGCTCCTGGCCTCCTGGGGCTGGTGTGGGTATGAACCTGAACTTGAGGTTTGCAGAACGCAAGCCCGAACCAGGAAGGGGGCATTCAGGACCCCCGTTGCTCAGCCCCGGCAGCAAATGTAACAGGTGTTTCTCCTCCATAAAACACTGCTCCAGGAAGCTCACTGCAATGATTTACCTTTGGCACCCTCTACGATCAGAAGATCTTTAATGCATTTCTCTCCTGTGAAGTAGGAAAGAGCAATTCTCCCCTTTTAAGGGGAAGCTGAACAACTGCCCCAGGTATCCCCATACGGGTGGCAGGGCTGGGATTGAACTCGGGTCTCCCAAATCCCAGCAGGTTCAGGGTAGACCTGGCATAGAGGGGACGTACATGCTGGATTTGGCCAACACTCCCCTTACACCCATCCGGCACAAAACACTATGTGCGAGCAAGTCCCACAGCACTTGCCAACGGAAGGAGCCCAGAGGCAGAACAACTGTACTGAGACATTTTGGGGCCCCTGAAAATACATCCCTATGCTTTTCCCTTCCTTTCCAGCCCTCTACTCACCCTGCATCCTATCCATTGCAGACCGTACCCCTTTCCTTGTGCCAGGGGCTGCTTGCCCCTTCCACAGTGTCACCCCACAGCTCACTGCTGAGCACTTACCCTCAAATGCAGCATATTTGGGCACGCTAGACTCGGAGCACATGCCTGGCTCTTTGCTTGCCAACAGCTGCTGTGGATCCACATGAAAGGGCACAGACCCGACCGCGGGAAAGATTCACACACCCTGCCCCAGACTGGCACCACTGGAAACACAAAGTCCAGCCTCTCAGGGAAGCATCAGCGGTCTCAAGGGCCTCAAGACAAAATGAATATGCAGTTTCCCAGATGAACCCTTCCTGATGAAGCAGCGTTAGACAGTTTCCAACAGGTAATCACTGATGTGAGGTTTCATTGCATTGGTGCTGCAAGATCCCATCGTGAGCAAGCAGCAACAACGACTGCTGACTGGTGGCCCGGGCAATCTCAGGGCCAACTCCGGCTTGCTGCCGGACCGTGGTGTGACCTTGGGCAAGTGGTTGGAGGCACCTGACCCTTCATTTCCCCTCCCAACCTTTGCCTCCCCTTGCCTACTGCAGTGGTGGTCTCTCATCGTATGAAGATACTTGACATGGAGCGTTGACCACATCGAAAACTCCCACCTGGCCTCAACCCTAGTGGAGCAGCTTCCTAAAGAAATGATGCTTAGGCAGTCACAGTTTAACCATTTCCAACCCTTCTTCTCCAAAACTGATCCCTCTGGTAACTTCTGAGCAGCCTTTTCAGGCAGATTTTAGCCAGCAATCCCATCCAGGGAAAGCTGCAGCACAAACTCAACTCTTCAACAACAGGTGTGCCCTCGCTTAGGACTCAACTGCAAATGGTTGGCACGTAGCCCAAATCCCCCACACACTGTCTGCTGAAGAAGCTGGCCAAAAACACCTGGCCAAAAAGCCAGAGGCTGCACAGATACCAGGGCAGCAAGCAAATAACCTCCTCCCAGGTGGAAGATGATCGGCAGAGTCATGTCCAGGTGGTCATAAGTCCTCCATGCCATAAATCGCCAGTGGTTTAAGTGCCTGGAAGTCACAAAGCACAGTCACCCGCTGACATAGCTCCAGGGGCTGCAGCAGGCTTCCAGCAGCATCAGATCTGGCCCCCAAAGTGGGTTAATTTAAGCCTGTCCAGAAAGCTCTGTCCATATTTCATCATGTTCGTAGCAAATATAGGCTAAAAAGAGGGAGCCCAGTTCTGACCCCTTTACTCTAGGAGCATTCCTCTTTCATTCAGTGACACTTTTGGCATGAGCTATACGACTCAATGTCTGCTAAAGAAGTGAGATCAGACCGCGGGAAATACTGTGGCAAAGTAAGCCAGATCTTTAAGCTCAACCCATGCCCGTGCTTTGAATAACATTAGGAAAAGCTGCAGGTATCTGTATGTTAGACAAACAGCAGTGAGGATGCTTATTTGGAAATGCCTCAAGGCATTTATTTCCTTTCTTAGTTACACCTATTTCTGCCCTATCCAGCTGCATCAGAGATGTTCAGGACTACAACCTCCCAGCACCCTGGGAGAGGCAAACAAGTATCCCCATCGTCCTGCAGCTCGCAAGGGCAACAGAGATGGGGTAAAAGCCCAAGGCTCTAAGAAGAAACGGTGGCAGAAATGGAAAATGAGCCAGAGTCCCAGACAAGCACACTGAATACAAGCCCATCTTTACAGCACTCCTTATTTCAGGCACTTTCAGGGAAAGATGTTTTCTTTCTTCCATCATTCACCATTCTCAATGAGAGCTTTGCTTTCATACAGTAAAACGCCATTTGGTGATATCTGCATGAATTTATCACGGGGGAGGGAGGGGAAGGCGTCTTTAATGGTTTGGGAAATGGTTCAAATGCCTTTTTTGTGGTAGCTCTAAAACACTTTGCATTTGAATGGTTGGCCTTGGCAGGTACAGCATATGCAATGAAGCTTGGGCTGTGCCAGCCACAGGCAGGACTGGATTCAGAAATGAAAGCAGGGTCTAAGGGGGTAGTTGAGTAATGCAAGGTTTAACCCAGCATTTAACCCAGCGACCCCAAAGCTCTTTCTGAAAGCAGACTATGGAAGCCAAATGAGCACGGTGGCTGCTACCCAGATCCACAGCTCAGCACGTGACCCCCAGCTCTCCTCGAGCTGGCAGCACAAGCCACCACTCCCGGGTTCCTGGGAGGGCAAAGCCATACTTCTTAGCAAGATCAGGATGAGCCAAGAGAGCGAGGCAGTCCCTGGTGGCCTGATCCTGTCCCATCACCTGTTCCCATCCTCTCGCATATGCATCCTGGAGAGTATCACTTGGCAATGAGCATTATGCCTGCCCTGTGCCCCTGATGCTCAGGTGTGCGTCAAAGAGCAGCTCCCACGCATTGCACAACCACGGGAAGACCTTCCCAAATCACGGCCGGTGATTTGCATTTCAGCAGAGCAGCTGGGCCAGCCCTCACGTCCCGATGGAGGGCGTGAGGCTGGATGCAGGCCGCTCACCAGGACCTGAGTGAACACACTGGAGCTAAGAGGAGGCTCGGAGATGGTAATGTGTACTCACACAGGCACATGCACACGCTTCAGAGTGTGGGAAACAAGAGGCAGCGCTGACAAATTAAATAATCTGAAGAGGCAACAGCTGAGCGGGCTCATGCATGCAAGAAAACAGAGCAAAAAAAAAAAAAAAAAAAAAGAGCTGCAAGGCTTGTAATTTCCCAGGAGCCAAATCCAGAGTAGGCCATAGACTGAGAGCAAGGCAGCAGGGTGGTGTAGACACCTGGATGAGGTGGTCAAGTGGAGGAAACAGTTTGATCATCCAGGCCGTCAGAGATGAAGACAACCATCAAGTCCACCTTGCTATATCTGGTGGACTCGTAATGAGCCAGGCCCTGCAGGGTTGACTGAAACACAAATCACAGAACGTCCTCGGTGACAGCCTGGCCAAGAGGAGGACACGTGCTTCCCTTCCCTGGCCAGGACAGAGAATTAGAGGGAGATGGGGTTTAACTCTAAACAAGCCTTGCAGCTCAAAGTCAAAGTAATCACAAAATGCCACTCCAAAATGGAAAACGGAAACTCTGGGGACCAGAGGAAAGTCTCGGCTCTATTTGCACACAAAACCTTTTGTTTAAGCCAAAGCGTTCACAGGGACCCCACGCAAACTTACAAGGACTGTTTTAAATCAGCCCAAAGCTACATTTTCATTAAGTTCCCATCTCTTTAAATATCAATCGATCAGGGCCCCTTCTGCCATGCGAGCAGTGCAAAGAAGAGGGCCAGGCAGTAACGCCGGCTTTGCTCTTCCATGGAAGCTCAGATGGGGAATAAATTATGCGATGACAAACACAGCCACTCATGAGAGGTTTGTCAACAGCTTTCATGGCCAAGATAGAAACCCTTATGACTCAGAGATAACTCTTCCAAAATGTAGGGCGCTTACAAACTAATTCAAGCTACAGACTTTCTTACACTCATGAAGTGTGCCAACTCTACTGTATCCAGTTTTACATCTTACATGGTGCTGGTATCATACTTCAACAGTGTGTTAAAAAGTGGAAGGCTTTCAACAATGTGATAAAATGCTGTTTTGTCCTCGGACTCTGCTGTGTTGTAACACCCAGGATGGACTGGGTTGGGCTGGTGAAGGAGAAGAGAGAAGTGAAGGATATAAGACTTGCAGCAGAACTTGACAGGAAAGCAATGAATGGGAACAAAAGCACAATGCAGAATTCACCTAAAAAAGGAGGCAAAAAGGCCAAGCTTCCTCTACAGTCAATGGAGAGAGACTGGCATCTTAAGAGGGTACCTTGTACTTTGCTAGGGGGTCTCAGGTAAACAGGCGGTATTGTCCTTTTCATGAGCTTCCAGGAACCGAGGGCAACTAGCCTAACCCTTAGGTGGCTGGAGTTAGGCCAGATTAATTCATTGCCCAGTATCCAACACTTGGACAAAGCACTCAGGATTAACCAAGGTTGCACCCAGAGCCAGCATTAATTCCAGCACTTCCTAATTTCAAGAGTTAGAGCTGGGAACATCCAGTTCTGCCTGCAGGAGAAGTTACGTGCGTGGAAATATGGACTGCACAGAAAGAAACATGGACCACCCCTATTGTCTCATACTCATTTAAGGGCCGGCAAGACAATGGCATGGCTTTCCAAGGGGCAGGACTGTCATTCCCACAGGATGTACAGGGATACTAAGATCACCAGCAGACCACAAAGGGACAGTTTAACCCAGCAGGAGATCCACCTCCAGACAGCAACAGGAGAGATAACGGGGAATGACCCACTAATCAACATCCAAGCTTTGATAACCAGAAGCTTGGGTTATAACTTTAGGACAAGACCTGAAGACGCGCTTCCCACTCAGCAGGAGGGTTACCCTTTCTAAGGAGTCACTAGCCAGAACGAAACCAAGCCATTGCCGTTATTGTGCTTTCACTTCATGCCAGCTCAAACTTTAAAGGCTTTGCTTAAGCCCTGTAGCAACAACCTCCTGAAATGCTCAGCAAGCAAAAGCAGTCCTGTAACCCCCGAGCGGTATTTTGCTGAGACTGAGTCACTCGAGCAACTCACAGGCTCTCTGGGATGTACCCACAGTGACTTTTATCATTCCCTTTGCAGCCTTGGGATGTGCATCTCCAACTCGCAGATTTGAGTCCCATCAAGCCTTCCACCACCTGCTTCCCCGGCCTCACCCAGCCTTTCCAGCCCCACAAACAAGTGCCTGCTACAGGGGCAAAGATTTCTGCTTCCCTGCCCTGGACAAGTGACAGGCGACATGAAACCCACTGCAGCCATAAAACCTCCTCCAGATCTTCCAGTGGGGGACTGCAAGGAGAAGCCCAGGACATTCAGTGAGAGACTGCTTTCCTATCACAGGAAAACACAGGTCATTAAAAGAAGCACGTGATTTGGCTTCGATCCACCCTGCGCTGCTGGTCAACCAGACTTCAAGCCCCTTCCCGAGCTCAGAGAGGTCGCTGTCTCGGTGGAGTCCCTCGGTAAGGCCAGCTCTGCTTGCTGCTCAGGTGAAGAGGGGATCTTCCCAAAACCACCCCGGGCAGCCAGCTGGCTCACAGGGGCTCAGCCAGGTCGCCACCTTTTCAGGCTACGTTGTGCGAGGAACGGAGCCATGACTCAGCCTGTCGCACCATGGGTGCTGCTCCCCAGACTGCCTGAGAATGCCTGTGGGCAACCAGCTCTGTGGGGGGGACAGGGCAGAGCTCTGGGGCGGAGGAGGGTGGCTCCCAACCTGCTCAGGACAGACGCCGAGGTCCCCGGGGCGCCGAGGACGCAGCTGCAGGGAGGTTACCACAATTTCACTTACTCTGGTGCTGCAACTCCCGGCAGAGGAGCATGAATCACTGCTGTGCAGACATGTCTTATCTCCTTCCATTTTGCTGTCGGGTTTCTCTCCTCCCGTCGGCTTACAGAGCGCAAAGGACTCCCTGGTTGGGCATCGAGCCGAGAGGTGCTACAGCATGCTGCTGAGCCCGAGGCGGGGGCCAGCGGCGCACTCAGGGTTGCGTCACCCAGATTCGTCGACTTGTGGCAGACTCCCAGGGCAGCTCCGGGGTTGGGACAGCTCTGAGCATCCTGCCAAGGCTGCCCTGGAGCTGCCGAGGATGCATGGGCACGTGCCAGGTGGAAACTGGTGAGGAAACATGCCAAGCTGAGCATCTCCCACATGCCAGCTCCAGTTCCGATCTTCCTTGAGGCACCCCAAGAGCCAGGCGCAAGGAAGGACCAGCTACAACAAAACGGTCCTCGACAGACCCTGCGCCCTCCTCACAGCCTATTCCTGCATTTTGCCACCCTTCCCACTAGAAACCCTCCCTTGCTGCAGCTCCAGCCTCTCTTTGCCCTATCCACCACGGATGGGGAAGCTCATCTATTCCCTCCTTGTTGGCAACAGCCTTCCACGCACCTGGAGACTGCTACCCTGCTTCCTCACCGCCCGCTCGTCTTTCCCACAGCCACAGAACGGGAACGTCCCCCTTCCGCTTGCCTTTCTCCCAGGGCATTCAGTGAGGTCTGCAGGGACCCCATCCAACTCATACCAAGGCAGCCGGCTTCCCCAGTGCCCTGCGGAGTCGGGGCGCTAACAAGTACAATAACAGCGCAATATATTACACTGTAATAGTAGTGTAAAAACAGGTGGAGCACACAAGACCCTGGAGGGAAAGGGGATTAGGAAACACTATTATTTACTGTTGGTCGCGCTGGCTGAGCTCCTCTGATACCTGGAAGTGCTGCTTAGCAGCGATACTTAGCACTTACAAGAGGCCTTGCAGGCTCCAAGTGCTTTGCAAGCACTGATAAATTAACTCCACTCCGTTCCCTTTGCTCCCCCAGGACAGCCAAGTCGTTTTCTCATCACACAGGGAACCTGACTGAGGGAGCCAAACCGCATCCTAATGAGTGGGAAATCCCAGCAGGGATCCCTGCAGACAGCAAGGAGCCAGATGGGAGGAGATGGAGAGATGTCACCATTTGCTGGCCAAGCAGGAGCTGAACTCAGGAGCACCAGGTTTGGGAGGGGAAAGCTCTACCCGCTCCATCCCACTTCCGCAGAGGCAAACCACCACTGCTACCGTTGGGGCAGCAACCGCAACCTTGGACACACATTCATCCGCAACGGCCACAGCACGTGAGGATGTGACCATCCCCGTTTGCTGTTTTCTGCAGACTTCCCACATCACCTTGGGCAAAGTACCTCATTTCTCTGCCTGTTTCCCATCTCCCCTACCTTCCCCCGGAGGGTTGAACCGAAGGCCTGTGAGCTGCCTGGGCTGGCCCAGGTAGGAGACACCTGAAGCCCAGGGCAGTGACATGATTGAACCAGTCAGGAGACAAGCACCCACTTGCAGTGGCATCTGCTCCACGCCAGCTCTCCTGCTGGGCAGCAGGACATCTCTGCCACCACGCGCCCCAGCTGGGAGCCCTGGTACACACTAACCACACGTGGGGCTTTGCTGCTTGGGCAACACCACACTGAAGCAGGCATGACTGCCCTTGCAGACCGCGTCCTCTCCCTGTTGGGATTTTAGACCATACAGAGGGCTATCAACAACTGGAGGTAGGAAAGATGCTCTGAAGAAAGGCAACGATTTGGGCAGATAGGAGCAATGTTCCCCTCGCCAGGACCCATGAGCACTGGCAAGCTCAGCTTCTGCCTCCCCATACTACCAGTAAAGCAGAGGCCTAAGCAGCACCATCCATTGCTTGTCTTGTTGTTTAAAAACAAAACAAAACAAAAAAATCTAAAAAGCAACTCAAAAGCACCTTCCCCTGCCCAGTTAAGAGTCAGGCAGCCTCTGCAAACATCCATCAAAACACAAATCCAACATCTCCACCTGCCTCTTGCGATCGCTGTACATGGCGATGCGGCTGCTGGACTCCGGGAGAGGGGTGCCAGCGAAGTAAGTGCCTCAGGATGAAGGACCAATTTCAACCCAAAGGGCACTGCCAGCAGTGGATTTCCCAGCTGCTCCCAGCACTCGGTCTGGAGGAAACCTGAGATGCGTTTACACCGAAATGCAGCTTTCCTTGTACCGTTAGTCCTGCTTGCCTCCTTCGCCCACGCGGCAGGACACAGAGCGCAGGACCCGCATCCTCGCAGAGGGTCTCCCATCCTCAGAGACTCGGTGTTCGAGCACGGAAATTGGAGTTTTAAGGGAGCCAGGGGTGCGCAGGTAGACCAAAGCATCTTTAAGTGTTTTCTGGAGTCGAGACAGCCTTCGATGCCAGCTGGCTGGCACCGACACAGCGCCCTCGAGCAGAGAGGCTGCCCTGGTACTTCGGTAATGAAGAGCAACCAGGTTTGCTCTCCAACACGCGCTGCATGAAGCCTTAAAACATCATTACCCAGTTCACTGAGGCTGAGCACGGCAAATCGCTTACCAGAAAGAAGTCACCAGTCCTGAAGAGCATAAGAGCTGAGCGCTACGGAGAGGACAGGTCACCAGCCAGGCACGGCCACCGGGCTCCCAGCGGCCAAGATGCTCCCGTAATTCCCACTTGGCGGAAAGCAACAGGCCGCAACTCAGCAAACGAAAGCAAAACTAGCTCTTCCGCAGCCCGCGGCCATGTACAGAGGGAGGTGGAAAGATTAAAAAAAAAAAAAAAAAAAAAAAAAAAAAAAACCCACAAAGAGAAATCAGGCAGGATTATTAGCAATAATAGAAAAAAAAAAAAAAGGTCTCAAGTTGCTGCAGAGACTAAGCACATTTCAGAAGAGTGCTTAGAAAACCAGGAACGGAAAAAAGAGAAAAAAACGATTTCCTCTAAACCTGAGGAAAAAAAAGAGGCCGATTCTGAGGAGCAGTACCGGATTACTCCACCAGCTGAGCGACTGTGCAGGTGACAACCTGGACACAGCTGGGTAACCAGGCTGAGCACCCGGCGCTGATGGGGTCTCTCATGCCCATCATTTGCCCCATGCCCTGTTAACCAGTCACCCGCAAAGCAGCGTTGCGGTTTCCCGAGTGGTAGCAGCACCGGGCTCGCTGCTCCGAAACAGAGAAAGGACGAGCGAGAGAGGGCAAGAGCAGAGCACAAGGGTGTCCTCCTTTAAAGACACGCGGTGACGGCTGAGCCGTGCGGAGCTGACCCGATTCAAGTTTTCACTGCCAAGCGCACATTTGGGTTAGACAGGCTAAGAAGACTGCACATTTTCGCTTGAATGCAGGCTTCCTCCAGGGCCCAATTTAGGGAAATCTGTGATGTAGGGCAGAAAACATCGCAATGTCACTCTGAATGCTGGAGATCACATCAATTCCTTTACACGCATCGTCCCTGCAAAGCAGACCCAAGGAAAAGGCTTGCGTGCCGGCTTCCTACCAGCTGTGTCGATACATCACTTACTGCTCGGGCGGCCCCTTCCCTTCACTACCTGTAAGCCGAAAATGATCTTACACGTTCCCCCCGGGCGAGCGTGAGACGGGATCCTGCAACGCCAGCTCCTCGCTGGGTGACAGGCAGCTCCCAGTACGTGCAGCACCTGCAGGAAGCTCTGTCTAAAGAGAGGCACATGCAAAACATCGAAATTTCACTTCCTCGTGGCAGAGAGATTCATCTCAGACACATGCACCGGTAAACTCAGGACTACGTATAGCTCCTGTTTTAAATTTTAGCTTCTAGCCATTGCATTAAGACTTTCCCATCATGTTACTACAGCAGCCATAAAATAGCTGGGCTTACTCTCAAGATGGGGGGAATATCTGCTTCATATACCAGTAAAAACAAATGTTATTTTCAAGTTTGGGGAAAGAGGGCTGACTTAATTAAACCTAGACCCCTACGAAATTTAAAAGAGTAGCACAGCAGCATGTGGAAGCTGAGCTGTAGCAAAAGTCAAGCCACCGGCAGCACATCTGGCAGCCGAGTTTGCTAAAAAAGAAAAAAAAAAAAAACACATCTAGGGCTTTCACTCTGCTGAGGCTCCCTAGGAAGGTGCAGAGAAAACCTCTCTTTCATTCCAGTCTCTCATTTGGTTTTATTTCTCTCGAAGTCAAGCAGGAGCGAGGGGCAAAAGGCCTAATTCCCTCGGCTCTCGGACAAGCGAAGCAAGAGGTAGTCATCCTCCCAGCCACCTACAATCAGTCCAGTCCATTAGCAGTAATGCAATGCTGCTCTCCCCGGGCCAGCCTGAATTAGGTGTAAAATGTTTGAGGGCAAAACCATTTTTCTCCTTCTCTGCCCAATATGCTTAACGCAGGCTTATTTAACTTATTAAAATCATAAATGCTGGCTTTCTGAATTTTAACTGAATTCCTCTTTCCAGCCAAAAGCAGCTCACCATATATCGTCAGCAAGAGAAAGGTAATCATCACTTAGGTAATGAGAAATGGTTTTAAGCGTTTTCTAACGCAGCTCCATGCCAAAATTACAACTAGGCCATTTGGGAAGACCCAGCCGGCAGCCCCCAGGGTGGATCAGCCTGCAGGTCCCTCCATCCCAGGTCCCCAGAGAAGACAAGGAACAGCAATTCAAGCAGCAAGGACAGACCCAGCAACCAGAGACGTCCTCCCTGGCACACTGTGCTGCTCCTGCCAAGCAAGGAGACAATATTTATCTGCTACTGGGGAAGAGCAGGACGGGTGTCCGTCCTTCCACGCAGCTGCCACCACCCTGAATCGCATCCCTTCGCAAAAGCAGCAGCCACGATCTTACCCCATCCCGATCCCCTCATACGGCAGTAGCCCAACCCCAAGGCCAGGACCAGCAGCCTCTTTGGAAGAGGGGACAACACAGAAGGCTTTGGGGACAACCCAAATGTCCCATCTAACCCACGCAGCTGTAAGCGGTCCGGATGACGGGGAGCACGTATTCCTCCGGACAAGAGCAATGCTACCAAACTAAGTAGAGCACCTTTTCCACTGGAAATGAATGTATGAATATTTCCCCCACAAAATTCAAGGCACCACCACAAAAAAGCACAGGGTTGGTGTCCGTGGCCAACCAGTGTTTGCCGGGTACTTCTCCTGCTTCTGCGGTGAGCTAGAGCTGCCGGCTGGCCCCAGGGGATTCAACAGGTTTGCCTTGTTCTCACTTATCTACAGACGGAGCAACAAGATCTTCGCACTCCAGCTCCGTGGGCAAAACCAGCAACAGAAAGACCGGAGCAAGCGACCATCTGCGCCACCCAGCATGTCCCCAGCTGACTCCATGGGGTGACACATTTTGGCCAGCATGTTTCATCACGACCAACGCAGTCCTCTTCTCCCTGCGCTTCCCTGTCCATATCCAGCTGCCATCTCTTCCCGATAGCTGTATCATAAATCAATTGGGGCAAGGATCGGCTGTTTGCTTAACAGTCAGAACTTCAAAGCCCTTCCCCTAATAACATAAAGAAAAATTAATAGGTAGTTTTGCGCAGTGCTTATTCGTGATGGTGTGCAGATACCAAGCCACAGCGACACTGGGGAAAGAAAACCCTCTGTGCGCAGCAGAGGTAGCTCAGCGTACAGGAAAATACAGGAAAATACAGCATTTCGTTTGCAACAGCCCTCTCCCATGTGAATTTGCTGATGTCTGATAGAACAGATTTTTAGTCTTTCCCTCCACGGAGGGACTTCCGTCACCTCTCACCTGTCCATCCACCAACTTACGCCAACTTACAGAAACTCAGCATCTTTTAGGCCCCATCCTGCATCAAACCGGGCAGAACCTGGTCAGAACAAGAGGGATGCAAATACCCAGCGCCATTGCATCTGCCTGGTTTCACTGGGGAGCGAGGCTAAACAAAAACACCCGGCCTTAAGTCTTTATTCTGGAAGCTGCACCTTAGCGTCCCTAAGGGCTGGAGCTCCCCTTCACACCGCACACAGGTAAAGCTCCCACTAAGAACCAGTGCAGCTTTACTCTCATCAGTAAGACCTAATCTTTTCCTAAACATATATTTTTTTAATCTTCTGGCTTTGCAGCAGAGAGATACTGCCAGGCTGGCACTTGACGCACTAAGCTCATCCTGATATGGATTTCTATGACAGAGATACAAAACCCTGAATGCAGTGGTTTATAATGAGAATTAAGGCTGATAAATTCTTAACTCCTTTCCAACGGCTTTAGAGACTGCTAGAGGGAATGTAAAACTTGATTTAAGTGGTTGCACAGTCCTGGACTAGCTGTTTAACAGCAAAACTTGTGTTCCCAGCTCCTGTGAATTTTAAAATAAGCCTCATGAGGTCTGATGTTTCTTTGTAAATCCTCAGCTTCTGGAATCACAAGATCATGGAAAATCCAGAACCAGGAGGGATGGTGACCGTTTTAGACGTGAGCTTTTTCCTGCTGGCTGCGGGAAAGAGACAGAAAACCTGACAGTTCCCAAACCCAAAGCCTCAGAAAAAAAGAGCAGGCAAATAAAAAATGCAGCCATTACTGCTGAATACTACGGTTTGTTTTTCCGACGCACTACCACCATTTCTGTGACTATAAAATGTGGGCTCCTCACTCACCAGAGTTCTTGGGAATTACTTTTTTTCCTTGCTCCTGCAATCAAAACAACCAACCTCTCTGGCCAAAGCAAAGTGAGCAGCCAGGAAACTGAACCAAAACGGTAAAAAATGATGACTCGGGAAACATTTTACACAGGTTTAAAAGACAAACAGTAGGGTTTCGGGGGGGGGGGAAAAGTGCTCGATTCTTTTTTTTCACGCTGTTTTGTGGTTTTGGAGCCTGCCAGGAACACAGATTCAAACGCTTGTCTGCTCCACCGTGCCAGAAAGTTACCTTTTCTTCTCCTTCCCCGCAGTCGGCTTTTGAATGAAATCCAAGACTCCCAAATAATGAGCTCCTTATGAGCGCTGGCAATGCTGAACTAGGACAGGAGACTGCAAGCGTTGCTCTTTCATCAATTAACCCGGCATCACATTCACAGCACTCCAACAACTCCGGGCGAACAAGCTCTGATTTACGGGCGCACGAGCGATTCTGGTCAGCTTTCCCCCGAGGCCAATACTCCAGGCAGAGATTTCCACTGAAGTCAGTGGGAAATTCTTTCCACTGAGTTTAACAGGAGCAAGAGACTAAGTTATTAGTCCCGGACTAATAACAAGCCCCACCGTGACTCCCCAAAGCGCTACCAGGCAAACAAAGCCAATGCAATTCCAGTATACAACCGAGCAGACGGGTGAATCGCGGGGTTACCAACAGCCGCTCCGGCATTACCCACTCGCACTATTTTGGGGCGAGAGCCGGGTCGCTGGGAGACGAGGCTGCTGAGAACTGCTGGGGAACGCTACAGCCGAAGCCTGGCAGATACATCCCTGCAGGGCAAAGAGCACCTTCACTCCGCTGCTGAGCTGGAGCTGCCGAATCCTAAGAGGATTTTTCCTCAGCAGAAACCATGGTGCACAGGGTCTGCATCCCTCTCCTGGGATGGCGAAGCACCAGGCTCCCGTAAATCCCTGCCAGCAACGGTTTTATGAACCGTACAACCTTGCCGGCAAGCAGCACTGGGTCCCTCGCTGTCCAACGGGTCAAACCCCAACAGTAAGGATGTTCCCCAGCGCTTACACGTGCTGATGCAGCTCTGTGTGATTTTATTTCCCTTTAAATCATTCAGCCAAACTCAGAAAGGCAGCGGAGAGGGAGAAGCGTTACAGCTCGACGGTCTCAAACACCTGTAGGTAGCCCAGCTAGGCTCCCAGAGCTGCATTTAGCAGCCCCTGCTAAATGGACGCAAACCGAGACGCGGGGGCTATGCCCCCCCCGACCTGGTCCTGGGAACAGCATGACGCACACTGCCAACGCCTACGGAGGTGGTCTGCCAGCGAATGCCATCTCCGGGGGCGTAAGGGGTACCCGAGCCCTCAGAAGAGCAGATCCAGGATTTCTCGTCTACCCAGTGCAAGTGCTAGGGGCTGCCGATACTGCAGCTAGTCGCACCTTCGAGGGCACCCGAAAGCCTCACCTGACGCTTCCCCTCCACGTTATTCCAGCTGGGATGCCCCAGAAGCAACTACAGAGGCTCCAGCAGGCAAACAAAACCAGCCACCATCAAAAAATCTGGTGTCCCAGGCTATCACATAGCTGTACCCAAAGCAAATGCATCATTTCCCCAAGGTTACACCAGGAAAACATTCTCCACCTATTCATTGCTTCAAACCAGCTCCTTTCCACATGCCCTGAGCTTTTGTTCCCAGTCTTCCTCCCATCACCCTGCTCCCTGCCCCCTCCGATAGGGCTCGATTTGATGTCACTTGTGGCCTGTAATAAAACATTTTCTGACCCCTGAAAAGCACAGTGATGGCATACATGGGCAAGAGAGCTCAAACGCTGGCCCTGCTATTAAGAAATTCATGACTTGATCTTTTCTCTCCACTGGTAAGTCCCCCCTGGCTCCCAATGGTCGGGAAGATGCCTGTGTGTGTGTGTCTACAAGAACCCACATGCACAAGTGGCTGCTAGCAGCCAAAGATCTTTCAATAGCAGCAAAAGCAGATACCTGGTCTGGCAGGAGAAGACCGAGGCAGGAGAAATAGGAGCAATATTCAGATCTGAGCACTCCAGAGCTGTCTTCGCACCAGCCTGATTCCAATTCCAGCTTCTTCAACAAGGTTCAGGTGCATCTCCAGGAGGCTTCAAATTCGGGGCTCACATTCATGGGGATTTTCCCAATTCCTTCCCCGACAGGCGGCTCAGGCTCTCGGAGGAGTAGGATCCAGCCCTTTGGAGACGTTTCTGCCACTGCTGCCCCAAAGCTTCTACTCTACCCTGCACCCTCCCACCTCCTGTTCCACCTCTCCTGCAGGGAACAGCTAGGAAGGGTATGTTTGCCCACAAAGTGCTCCGGCACACGGCCCCGCTGCCTTTAACCAGGCTGCTCGCCTAAGTTAGGCTTCCTCACACGAAGGCTTATCGTATCAGGTCCTCCGTGTGGCGGATCTGATGGGAAAACACTTCCCTGCCTGTCATCCTCCGAACGCTTCAGGCTGCTCCGCTTGCCAGGATCTCAGAGAACGAGGAGTCTTGCTGGGGACGGAGCTCTTCCTACCGCCCCAGCAGCCTTCTCCAGAGAGGGGGGCAGGCCGTGCACCCCTGCAAGAGCAGACCCTCTACGTCGCCCCTCGAGCTTCGGACCAACGCGGCGTGGCACAAAGGCGACCACGAGCCGCCGCCGCAGCAGAGCTGCCAACAGCTCCCGGAGAAGCGCTTCGGCGCTCGCCAGCCTTCAGCTCACCGCTTCCCCCCTGCCACTCGCACCGGAGCCGGAGGAGACCAAGCGCCGCGCTACCGGGAAAAAGAGCTACCAAACATCCGAAGTCTCCCGGAGAGCAGCCATGGGACGGCAGCGTCTGTCCCGGGGATCGCTCTTCCAGCGTGGCTGCTCCGGTTGGAGCGGAAGCTCCTGCAGGCAACAGGTCTGCTTATCCTCTCCGCAGCCCCGCAGGGCGAGCGGCGACGCGGAAGGGAAGTTTTACACCAGAGCAGCAACGCGCCCGAAAGGGAGGGAACCAGGGACGGGGAGGAGAGCGCGTAGGGATTGGGATGGTTTATTCCAGGGGAGGGAAGGCAGAGGGGGAACTGCACCATCTCCAGCGCCTGCTGCACACGGGAAAGGGAACATCCAGGGCGGAAAGCCCCAAAGAAAGAGCAACAGGCACGAACTGCAGCCAGGGATATGGGGGGGACGCAGAGACAAGGGAACCCTCGCAGCGGCGGGGCTGCCCGCAGCGCGCAGCGGTCGCCGGCGAGGGC
>NW_020447214.1:100729-160425 GCF_003343035.1 Apteryx rowi | reverse complement strand
GGGGGGGGGGGGTGCGAAAATTGCGATTTGTCTGCATCAAAATGAAAAAAAAAAAGGTTTTTTTAGGGCGAGGATGGAGGGAATTAACGGAGGAGAGAGAAACCGCGTGGAACTAGCCCGTGCCCGCTACTTTGGGGAACGGCGTCAAGGCTGTTTGGCGTTCCAGGGTGTTTCCTCTCGCTCTCCCCCCAAAAAGCCCCCCTTGGAGCTAAGCTACCTGCCAAGTGAGCAGACGTTTCCCTTGAACACACACCTTGCGGCGAAGAGCCTCCGGTTCAGGGCGGGAGCGTTTTCCGAGGCGAAAAAGGAGCCTTTCGAAAATTCCCCAGTTTGCTGCATTTTTGTATCAGTACTGTATTCCCGCCCGTTTTCCTCACAACCTTTTGCCAAGGTGATCTCAGGAAACCCCTTAAAAACACCAGGGGAAGGGCTGGCAGGCTGCTTCCCTTGTCACCCCCCCCCCAGCCGCGATGAAACCGCAGCTTTTCGGAGACGTGCCGCCTCGCTCTCCGATCGAAAAAAGGCCAATTTTGCGCTGCCCGGACCCTGATGGGTAGCGAAGCGCGGGTTTAGCTCCTCGTTCGCGTTTGAGCTGACGTACACCATGGCCCCGGACAGCCCTCGCGTGAGGGAGCGCCCGCGGGGAAGCAAGCAGCTGCGGGGCGCCTCGCGTGGCAGGGGGCCGCCGGTTTTCGGGTGCCCACAGGCCGAGGAGGGACCTTTTCCCTCCGCAGGGAAGGCGACGGCGACCTGCTGCCCCAAATTACGCCTGTAATTCACCTCACTCGGCCCAAGGAGCTTCTGGGCCGATACCATCAGTGTTTATATCCAATGCACCATTAGCATCCTGACCTGAAGCTTGGCTTACGTGTCATCAGAATTAAGGGATATTTAGACAGATATTTTTTGATATGGAGAGAGGGTAATAAGATGGAAAGCCGCCCTTGGAGGCTTCAAATTACGTGACTCGCCTGTGTTTGTGCAGGGCCATTTACTGTGGGCTTTGCTAGGGCTTTTAAAGGCTCACGGGCGAAATAAATAAATAATCCTATACCCCCAGTCACCTGCTTTCCCCTCTCCTGGAGCTAAAACAGTTGCAGCCAGCAGATCTTTAAGGCACCGAGTCGCTTTGCGCTCCTGGTCATGTCCCTGCCTCCCTGCGGCCCGTCTCCGGTGCTCGGCCGCCCCCCGGGCAGGAGTGGCAGAGGCGCCAGGGCCACCGGCACGTGGCACAGGTGGTCCCAGAGAACGGGCTCACGAGTTATTAATGCTCGGGCTCAGCATGGGTAGCGTGACTTTTTGGGGAGCATCCAGCTAAAAGCTGAGCCCAAGCGCCATTTTTCGGGAGCAAACCCACCTTTTTGTGTAGTCAGTACATGTCTGAACTGTGCGAGAAGTGAGGTTTGTGTCAGGCCAGTATTCACTAATGTCAATGTGCCTATTTTTCTCTGAAATAAGTTTTTCCGTTGTTTTCTCTCCTGCCCAACACCATGCCTCAAAGTCACAACAGGTTCAGAGCTGGTTTTATCAGAGGGGAAACAGCAACTGAGTTTTCAGGCTCTATGAAATTGCATCCGCTGCATGCAAAAGCTTGCTCAGCCCATCTTCATATATTCTGTAGCACAAAACCTGGGCTCCTCACTGCCCTCCAGCAGCATGTTTATTTGCAGCAGTGCATTTATTTCTAAAGATCTCGTCTCAGGGGGCAAAAACCCTTCTGCGTATGAAACCAGTATTGACTAGCCCATTCATTGTCTTCCTGAGACAGCAGGCAGCCAGAAACTATAGGGGTGTGTGGAGCATCCTGACAAATTTCCATTTTTGGACCATGGTAAATCTGAAACCGAACAGTAACAGCTCTAAAATGGACCACAATAATTATCTAGTCAGCAATCGCTTTAGCACTCAGCCATCTCACACAATCCCAGATGGCCTCCCATGTCTTCCTGCACACCCTGAGGTTAATTTAAAACCTCACAATTGGACCAAGCCTCCAGGTTCCCCTTGAAAATGTTTCAGACACAACTGCAAGCTGCGAATATGGAAATCAGCACACTGAGAATGGGAAGCACGGCAAGGAGAGGCCAGCCTAAAAGTACCTGGCATTCGATATAAAAAACAAACTAGGGACCGATTACATCATTCTGTTTCATATGTAACTCAATCCAAATCTCGATTTTTTTAATGAAATGTCCACTAAGTGTCAGAGCAACACAGTATTTAAGGGCCTAAATCAGTGATTAAACCCAGTTAGCAGCAGAGAACACGCGACCTTTGAGTCCGGGCACTCCAGGGGAGAACCCAGGTGCTCAAAGATAGCATAGATCCCTATTTTAGCCAGTCCAGATCGCTGGGCTGTAGATAACTGCTTTCCATTCTTGAGTTTTTGCTGACACCTGGTGTTCTGGAAAAGATGCCATCTGATTACGTCCTGCAAGTCCCTTTGCTTTAGTTATGATGACCACTCTCTCCTTTGCTTTGGTTATGATGACCACTCTCTCAGGTCAGAAGGATGTGTGTTTGGGAGCTAATCCTGATTTCTGAAAAGAACCTGAGGAATGCAAGCATGCACTTAGATTTCAGAGGCACTCTTTATTGTCTGAAGTCAACAGAAATGCTGCATGAATGGTTTTAGCATGCCTTGTGATGTTCTTACAAGCCTCCCGGTATTTGATGTATGTTTGCTAACATCAGGAGCCAGGGGAATTGTAGTGTGTGTCGGGGGGGAATCTCAGGTTTCATTTATTTTTAAACAGTACATTTCATTGCAAGGGAAAATAATCCGGTATTGTGATCCAAACCCAACAGACCTGTATTAGAATGGTTGCTCTACCCAAGGCAGCTATTTAGGGTTAGCATCCAAGACCCAGAAACCATAAGTGACTGGAAACAGAAAACGAAAAGGAATTCACGATCAAGCACTCAAAGTGGCATTCTTATTTATTCAGTTAGAGCACATTTATTCCCATCAGAAAAAGGGGGGGAAAACAATATACGGGATGGCATGTTTCAAACCAGTGAAAGAGGAAAAATAAATTACCATGGCACCTGAACAAATAAAAATACAAGAGTGCTTTTCATCAATACAAGCAATACGATACAATGGAGCTAGGCAGACATCTGTTTGACAGTGGTGGTCTCTATTTTTCCCCATGGTACATGGACCTGTGATAACAGCCAAAAGACTTACTGCGGTCACTTTTGAAGATGTCAAAATGGCCATTACAAAGTACATTAAGAAGTATGATCCCAGTACTTTTCTCCTTCATACAGAGTAAAACACAGCCTCTATTATCTATGACAGATCGTACTTAGTCCTACTAGAATGATGTTGAAAATGCAGGGGAAAAAATGACTTTTCAGCTCACAGCCTGGATCAAAATGGACTGCTATTGAAAGCTCTGTCCACCCTCTTGCATCTCCAAAAGAAGCCCTGGGAGACCAGAGGAAGAGACTGTCCCACTAACAAGCACTCCCTCCTGGAAAGCTGTGAAGAGCTAACAGTACTGAGGCACCTTTTCGTATGCGATCACACTGCCTTGCACTCTGTTCCTTTGATGGGCGCTAGAAAGATTTGCGGCTGCAAATTAGATCTGAAAATGCAGAATAACAGCCACGTTTAGTAAAGCTTATATTTAAATTCCAGCGTTTAAATCTCAGCTACTTGAATTATGGCCTAATAAGGAATTTCACCTTTTTTTTCTTTGTTGTTGTTTTTAAATCCTTTTCAGAGTACAGTCTTCTCTGCAAAACACATCCTACCTCTGTGCAACAACGTCAATATCTCACAGAGCCTAATGTTATCCCTAAATAAGGACAGTGGCTCCTCCAGAAATAACAGGCACCAGCTGTCCATCTCCTCTGCTCAAAGGTCTGCCTGATCAGCATTTCTGCTTCATTCCAAAAACCTGCCCTGCCCAAATTAGACCAACACACTCTCCCCAGGCAAATGCTGCTGTAAACAAAATGCCATAAATAAACCCACCACAAGGATTAAATATTCCCAGCACAAACATGTAACAAAAAGTACATACAATATAACAACAACTTAATAAATAACGTGAATGGCATGGCCCCACTCCCACAACACGAGCTGTTGTTCCGCACATGCAAGGGGCAGTCACGGTCTGTCTCATCTGCTGCACAGCAAACTCAGCGCTTGGGATCTTCTCCCTCCAGTTCCCACACGCCCAACATCCACTGCCCAGAGATATGCAGGCTTTGGGGTTCAGGGAATTGCAGAGGCTTGAAGGATCCCTTATGTAATCAGAACGGCTGCATTTTGAGGTAGCTTGCCACTTGCTTCACCTCAAAAAGATCAGTGCAACTGAGCAGTCCAAAAACCCACAGTTCTAGAAAAGCACATATGAAAATGTCCCCTCACACTGAATAGTCAGTTTTGTTACAAATTATTTTATGACCTCAGTACTTCAAGTTTTCTCACTGAAATCTATGATGTTGGCCTTTCCACATCATCACAGTACAATTACTGGTCGTTGCTGGACAATGATTTGAAATTTCAAAAGTCTTGAAGTTTTCACTAGGAAACTGAGGCAATTCTGTAGGAAAAAGAGCCTGCTATCAAGCAAACAAATATATATATATATATATATAAAAAACAGTTATATACATTACATTTTTTTTCCTAAAAATCATAGAGGTATTTCACACAGTTGTACACAATTTTCAAATGGCCTGTTTGAGTGCATTTCTAATAGTGTCAAATTTTACATCCTCTCCTGGAAGATGTTCACGCTTTTACTGCAACTTCCTGTACGTGTTCTAATCTTGATTAAAGATAATGAAATATCCCACTGGTTTTCAGAAAGCCTGAGCAGATGCATCTCATCCTCTTGGAAAGAGTTTAAAAGTTGGTATGCGGAGAACCCTGCCTGCTCAGCAGCAATTCCTTACAATACTTTTTGCTCTTCTGTACCATAAAAGCTCACAATAAACAGAACACGTGTAAACGTTCACACTTGTTTAAGCGCAGTGAAGGAAGACCTCATGCTTACTGTTTTCGTATGGCTCTTGGCTTTCTGGATTCTTCAGAATCCCTTTCAGTGCAATTTTTGAGGGCAATGGAAGACAGAGAGCAGTTCCTAGCCACTCAAGGGCTTTTCTTTACTCGTAGAAGGAGAAACGCAGTCTTGAGTCCTGGCTTGTCAAATTCTCAGCGAGGCCCTTAGGCACCGGATTGTTCCACAGCCTACAATGAGAGCAAAGACATTATTGTAGGACATGGTGTGGTGAGGCAAGAATATGGCTCGGTGAAGACAGCAGCTGACTGGATGAGGTAGCTTTGGGCTTTTTCAAAGCAGGCCCCACGGTGAGACAGGAGAAAGGCATGGCCGTATCTCAGTGACAGAGCAGCAACCCAGCAGCTGGCCCGAGTGATCTAGCTGGGGAGAGAGATTAAGGCTTTGAAAGTCCTCAAGCTGCTGGGATCTCAGAAAGGAGAGAAGAGCTGAGCCACATAAGCAACCTGGATTACATGAGCCACTCTTCTTCATCTACCTAATTTCTTGAAGTTTACCCCAAAGCTGCCCATATTGTGCCTTTAGCTTGCAAATGGGAGTGCCCCAAGGAGTCAGTGGGACTGTATGCTGTCCTGCACCCAGCCGACCTCAGCAAGCACACAGTAGCCCCGAGCTCCAGGTGGAACCAGAAATATTCCTCAGTGGTTGCTCTGAGGCTGCTCTCATTGTTGGTGAAGTCAGAGCCTGTTATGAGCCAAAGAGACAGCTCAGGTAGGACTGGACAGTTGGCTTTTGGGACTTGGTATGCTCTTAGAATAGTGACTTTTCAAATGAGTGAAGGATGGGTAGGTCTCTCTTGCAAGAGAAGGTTTCTACTGGAGTTTGATATACAGGGTTTGGCAGAGCAATGACACAGAGTGGGAAAAACTAGGAGTGTCCAAGTATCTGCAAGATATGGATCCCAGGAGAGAGGGTGGGATGGGGCAGGAAAATATGTGGGAAGTGGAACCAGATGTAATGGGAAAAAGAAAATTTAAAGGGAAAATGCAACAAATTTCCTGACAGGGAGACATTACACAAGTGGCCTTCATTTTTGTCTCATTTAAAGCCAGTAAGTCTTTTCAGTCCCTTTTTCCCATGACTTTCTGAGGAGGTGGAGCTGGTCTAGAAAACCCTCAGCTTACTTGGCTTGTGTTTGGGTCTGGTGCAGTATCCTAACTCCACACTGGCTAACCCAGGGCAGCAGGCCAGCAGGGTCACGTCCATCTCAGAACTGGTCACCCCGACGTCCCCTGGCTGAGCCAATACCCACCCAGCCTCCGTGACACCTACTCACCTTATGAATTGAATTTTTGGGCACTTGGCAAGTTCTTCTGCTAGTTTTGTGGCCCCACAGGCTCCAATGAGATTTTTCTCCAGACTGTTTTAAAAAACAAAGAGAGAGCTTTAAAAAACAAAACAAAATCAGGAATGGAAAACAGTGAGATTATCACTGGCTCCTTCTCCTATCCCAGAAGAGCTACACTTTTGCGCAAGCACAGCAATGCTCCACAGCTCACATCAGCCTCATCTTTATCACGACGGCCCTGTTCATACAAGCGTGTGCTGCTCCCCATGACCTCCTTCCAGCACAGGACCTGTAAGCAGATCTCCTGCCCTCAGAGCATTCTGACAAAGCCCACTGCAACCTTGGGGCCAAAAAATGCTAGAAACAGCTCCTCTTGCCTCATACACAACCTTTTTGCTTGTACCTGCGAAACAGCCAGGCAAACTTTACTATGTAGTTTCCTTGCCCGAGACAAATAAGAAACAGTTTCTGATCCTCTGAACCACAGACTAATGTTTTCATATAGCTAAGAATACGTATCATGTATTTCAAAGGGCCAAAAGGAGGAAAGCTCCATGAACAGTTCTTGGGCAGGAGATGATAGTCTCTCCCATGGGATAGGGCTGGGCTGTGATGCCACTGAGCTCATGTGTGACCTGGTGACGTCAACCCCAGCTACTGGTTGCACTGAAACTCAGGAGCTGCATTTGAGCTTCCTGTGAGCTCCTATGACCCAAGACCCACAGTCTGGTTGCTCCATTCTGGGGATGGGAGTTCATGTCTTGCTGCAGACATTCACAAAGGAAGACTCTCTGAGCAAGCTACTCATCTAGACCGTCCTTCTAGTCATCAGAGAGAAATAAAAACTTGCAGGAAGCAGCTCACCTGAGATCGTTAAATGATATGACTCATGCCTGAGAAATATCAGTTTCTCTTCCCTGACTCAGACAGGAAGCTTAGTAGGACTAGGTTCTGCTTAGATACCTACAGTGCAAACACCTCAGATAAAACAAGTGCTACTTGAATGCCTCTCTACACTGTCTATCACACTAGGAAGGCTGGCCACTGGTGTACACAGCAGGCTAAGCAAGAATTTGAACTGCAAAAGCCTGTCTCTGTTGTTCTTAGCATGCATCCCCTTACTGGAAGGGCTGCAATTGAAGGCTCAAAGATACAAAAAGTTTCCCTGGGGTTACTCTCAGGGTTGTACTCACTCTAACATCTTCAGCTTTTCCATCCTTGGGAGAGCACTGGCCAACTCTCGGGCTCCTCTGTCACCAAGGGTGTTCCAAGACAATCTGAGATGGACAAGAAATCCCAACTGGTGAGTCAGCCAAGCCCAACGGAGGGTGAACAGGGTGGACGTAAGGGGAACAACAAGCACTGCTGTGATACGCCCCGTCACAGATTAGCCCAGTCAAGAGCTTATCGCCCTCTTATCACAGCAGGTAAACATTCCCCTGCTTTACAAGCTTAAACTGAGGAATTTCCTCAGTTTTGCCATGTCTTTCTGTGTATAATAAGACACCAGGCTGCCTCACCACACAGTCCAGGGACTGTGGTTATCTCTGGAGTCCTGTAGGTCCCAGGAATGAGACACCAAAGGTAGAAGTGACAGTTGAGCATACAGCTTTATCCCAGGACGCTCATCGTTGTGCTAGTGGTGTTAAACTATTGCAGCAGCTAAGGTGGCCCTCAGACCTGCTCTTAAATCCTCCCTTTGGCTCTAAGCTCTTTCAAAGGATAGCTCACAGGGCACTTGAAAGAGTGGGGTTTTCACTTTCTGGTATGTTAGTACATGAGAAAATATTTCAGATCCTTTCTTTGCTACCAGCTGCACAGCCTGGCCATTTCCTTCTCACCTGGAAAGCAAAATCCTAGCATGGCACCAGTCAGTGCTTCACTACAACACTCAGCTGAATGATCCTGGGGTCACCCCACACAGTCACTCCTCTGCCCGATTCTGGGGAATCCCAGAATTTGTGTGTCACATGTAGGAGACAAAAATAAAGGCAGAACAGGAGCTGGCTCAAGAACTGGGGCCTTCCACTGAACAAGTTCATGGGCTGTTCAGGGATTTCACAGGCGTCAGGAGATTGCACCCTCTGGTCACCCAAATTTTCCCAATGATAAAACCCATACGTGCCTTCACTGACAAGATAAGCCCCCTCCTAACACTGCAAATAAAGGAAAGTCCATCAATCTAACACACTAATGTACTGCAGTACTAGTAACTCCCCACACAGTTAACTAGTCCTAGTGTCATGCTGCAAAAAGCAGCAACATACCTATGCACTGAACATTGCTTTACTCATCCCCTTACTCCATTTCTGACTCCCCAGGAATGTTGCAAGACTGCTCCCCCCCACCCAGATTACGTGGCATTAGCGTCAGACATCACCTCTCCCAGGACTGGCAATAAAATCCTGCTTTGACCTAGCACCCTGAGTCCTAAGATATCTGTGATCGCCACACAGATACCTTCTAAGGAAGGGAGAGGAAGGTCTGATGGGCTTATAACCCATGTATCATGTGATTCAAACCATTTGTGAGTACTTTGTAGAAGAGAAAATTGAGGCATATAAGAGTAACATGACAATCAAGGGTTGCCCAGCTGGCCACAGCAGAGCTGATTAGAAACCTTAGGTCTGCCTATCCACTAGGCAGAGCTAGTGATCAGTGATCTCAGCCTGGTTCCTAGGAGGTCTGTCTCCCATCAGCATCTCCCGCTGTGTCAATCTTTGTTACTGCTACAGTCAGCTCCGGATCTACGAGGCTACATACCCCATGGGAGCCTTAAATGCTAGTCCTATCAGCATCAAAGTTAAGGTACTTCTAGTACAACGGGGCAAACTGCATTTAAAAAGACATTAGCTAAGGCAGGTTCACTGCAAGTTTCTTGCTGAGGTTCTCTTGGACAGGTGAACACATATCAGAATGTGGTTAGCCTCTCTATGCTATTTATTTAAAACATATTAAACATCCACAATTCAGTGCAATCCCTTTTATTCCAGTGTGGACAGGGTCCAAATGGGTAAGTGTACAAGCTGAATTCACTTTGCTTTGAGTTCCCAGTTCATGCTCTACAATTACACAGAGAAGCTCCTGCTCTGCTCTGAGAGCCAACTGCACCCATCTCAAAAATGGAGGCAAAACTTGGACTACGGAGAACAAGGACTAGGACTCTGTCCCTCCTCCCAAAGGAGATGCTAAAACATGAAAGATAATGGGCAGAGTCTAAAGATGAGTGTTTTCCTCCATGTTCTGTTCAGCTCTTCAGACTCAGCTTCCAATAAGCTGCTAGTTATACCAGGAAGTGTTTCCCAGTGAATTTAGTCAATTAGTAAATTCCTAGTAAATTTATCACTAAAAAGTACGTAGCAGTAAGTATCATTAAATATTTAGCAGGGTCAGATGTGCACTGTCACCGTGATAGTAACAGCAGATATTAAGATAAGCACGACCTGTATGTTGGAGGAAGCCCCCATCCATCCCCACACTCACATTATCTCCTCCATGGAAGGGCATTGTCTGAAGCTGTGAGAAAGCGATTTAGAAGCATCATCAGTGATTCCACAGAGTTTCAAGCTGAAGCAAGGAGGAGAGAGAAAAAAAAAAAAGGTTTTGCATTTGTAATAACTTGTATTCAACATCAACAATCAGTGAACAGAGAGTCAGGCACTATGTAACCACATCTGGGGCTCCCCTGGGAAATCCAGAGCGTCAGACTCGCAGATCTGGCAAGCAGGGAAAGGCAGGTGAGCTTTGAGCTGTCTGGCCACATCCCCAGCCAGCGTAAATGGGCACAATGTGCTGGGGTGAGAACCAGCGGGGAATACGGCACCGGCACCGGCCCCGTCTGCGGCACTGTTGTCCTGACAGTGCTACAAACAGGGCCAGCCATGCTCTGCCCCGGTGGCATTCAATGCCCTGGTACTTACTCAATCTTTCGGAGGTGTTCAAAGCACGGCAGTCCCTCGGACAGGGCATGGATACCTCCTTCCCCAAGGCAATTTTCTGATAAGCTGTAAGAATAATGGGAAAGCTTTGAGTGGCTGCAGGAAAAGCAGCTACAGTCAGAGAAGAGCCAGAGCCGAGACATAACTACGTGAGTTAACAGATCAATAACTAGTAGGCAGGCTAAGATAAGTGAGGACTCTAGAGACAGCAGGGACAGGCCAGATTAGGACATGGCAACTCAGGGTTAGTTTCCTGCTCGGTGAAATGGGAATGACAGCCCTGCTCTAAGTGGCAAGCATAAATCCTTGCAGCAGTGAAAGGCCTGGAGACAGTAACATGGAGTTATGTCAGTACCTGAGATGGACAGATCTGCACCATATCATGTGTTGCATCTGAAACTGGGGATGAGAAGTTAGACTAGAGTTAATGACTGGTGTGACTGAAGAGGAATGAAGGTAAACTTGTCCAAAGGGACAGTGGGAAGAAGAAATGGCTCTCAAAGGCTCAGTGGGCAGCAGTAACTGCCTTCCAGCCCTTACTAGCGTGTGCTGCTCCATTCTTATCTACCAGCAAACATGAGCCATGGCATCTGTCCCACCTAAATTACCAGCACCCTAATTCATTTTGTCATTTAACAATGTACGTGTAACAGAATGATGGCATCAAAGGTGCAGGAGGAAGAGTTACTTACACAGTCTGCATTCTTTCAGTCCTGTATTTAGAAATTTTGTCATTCACCCTGTTAGTGCATACAAAAGTTCTAAGGCACCTATCTATACAAACCCAAGCAAACAGCACTGGCAAACAGGGTTTGACATCTAAAGGGATCTAAGCCGCTCCCCAGGCAGTGCAGAGCAGCAGACTGCAGAGAGCGTTTCCTCTCATCCTGTCTAAAGCGTCAAGGATCGGTGGATGAATTGCCTTCTGTGGAATCACCCTCAGCCCTGAGCACGGAAAGAGCCTACATGACTGCCTCAGGTCTCTGAGCTGAAATGATTCCCGTCCGCAGAGTAGTATCGGCGCACACATTCGGCACCATCCCAAGCACTCCTGCCATGGCCTACCTCATCTCTTCCAGCAGCCGACATCCCACCAGGGCTCTGGCCAGCTCTGTGCCTCCTGTTGGCCCAATATTATTGTTCTGCAAGCTGACAAAAGAAACACAAGGACTTGGGGGTTATTTCAGGATAAAGCTGTAACAAAAGCTCATATTCAACTTGCTAAGAAGAAAACTGCCACATCTTTTGAATCAGCACCTGGTGCTGGAAATAACCTGGGATCCTTGTGGTTCACTCTTAACAAAGGGGCCTTGAAAACAGGGTGGCAACAGTGGGGGCCGGCAATGTGGCTAGCAAGTCACATGGCTCTCTGCTGCTTTGGGTGACACCTGGCCCTACGGACACGCAGGTCACTGGATTTGCCCATGCTCCCAATGAAGGAGTGCATTTAGGCAGCTGATGCAAAAGCAAACGCTGCATGGCACAGCTGGGAGTCCTTGTCCAACTCTGTGCTCAAGGGATCGATTTGAGATGACAGTGAGGAACGACCTTAGGAACCAAAGAGTGGATGGGACCTCAAGTCTGCAGATATCCCAACATCTTTCCAGTGGAGACAAGAACCTATCCACAAGCACTGAAGTTTCCCAGCACTGGGATTGCTTTTCTTAGTTATCTTTTGAGGATGCTTTAGACATAGCTTGGAAAACATCCTGTAGGCTAATTGAACCAAGCTCTTTTAACTCACCGATCTCTTGCTTTGCTACTGTGACACAGTATGAGAATATCCTATGGATTAGAGCCTTGGAAAAACTCCCATACAAGGTTTAAAAATATGGTACCACTGAGTTCAGGGGGGAATATGACTCAGGTGACTGCACAAAATAATAAGGGACCACACAGATGCTCATATTTATGCTTACATCACACCAGAACAAGAGAACAGCCAGAGGCATTAGAAGTTAATGTGGTCAAAGTCCATTAAAAGGGTTATTCTACTGTATACACAATGCCTGATTCATCTGTAAAGTTAATGCTGCAAGAAATTATACAGGAATAGCTGATGTGACACTGCTCATGGAGTGACTTAAGGCAATAAATAATAAAGGAATATGGTCAGTGCTTGATGCCGCAGAGTACCGGAAGAGGGTTTCTCAATCCTGAGCCACTTAAAATAATCCTGAGCCACTTAAAATAATCTCTGACTCATGGACCACTTCAGTGTACGCCTATTTCCCTTTTCAGCACTTTCTTTCAGCCATTCCAGATATTCCCAGCAGATCCTGCTTTCCTGGGGCAGAGGCTGACACTTACTGCAGGATCTTCAGGTCACTCATGTGAGGCAGACAGAGGGCAAGTTTCACTGCTGTCTTGTCGCCGAAAACATTCCTAGATAGTCTGGAAGGAGCAGAAACAAAATGTTACTGGCAGCAAACTACAGAGCCTCATTCTCACCTGTGTGTGACCGACACGTATCTGTGACCCACATTCCTCACCCACATGTGCATGGGACTATTGTGGAAGAAGTGAATGTCCTCCATCCAAAGGACACTGGGGATGGGCAGAGATAATGAGGACATTTTGTAATCCTGCAGCAGAAGCTGAACAGTGAAGTAAAATATGCTATGTTCACACTGTGGCGATGCTTCGGGATATCACCTTGGTGGTATCACAGACAGACAGAAAGCTATATAAGTGACTCATACTCTTTATTCCTTTTTTTTGGTGTTGTAAAATTTCGCTGCTTTCTTGCAGTCAACCTGGCTCGTCCCACAAACTAGCCAAGCCAGGACTCCTTTGGCACAGGAGAGACTGTTGCCCTGTGAACATGTTAGAGGACTCTTAGTGCCCAGCGGTAGAAGGTGTCCTGTGTGTGTGGAAGCCATCAGAGCAAGATGCCACATTTTGGAAATGCTATTTCCTCCAGCATCTGTTGCCTCAGACACCTCAGGAATGCACTGATCTTCCTTATTGACTGGGTTGCATGATCAGCTGGAATCATTCTGAAATTGCACTTTTTAATATGTGCCCTTAGTCAAGTACCTTACAATCTGAAGGTGATGTGAATAGCTCCTGCATTTTCATTGCACCAGAAATAACTCTTTCTAATCTGTTTTCTTTCTTTCTTTCTTTTTTTAATATGGCAGGGGCACATTCATCCTGTAAACTGGTCTGGAATGAAATGACTGATAATAAACTCAGCTGTGAATAAAAATTCTAATTGTCATCTTCCCTCCATTTTGCAGCCACGCAGACTAATGCTGATTTCTTAGGCAACACATGCACTGCACAGCCCTTGAGTTTAAGCTCTTCCCCACTGATGGAGTCTGTACAGTTTGGGGGAATCTCCAAGAGACTGCAATGAACATATAATCCCAAAACCTAGCTGACAGAGCCATGGGGTTTACCCTGCTTTCATAAGAATCAGTGGTAAAACTGATTTTGGCTTTACTGGCGCCAAATCAGACTTGGTTTCTATGCCTTTATTTTTGCTCAGCTTCCTGAAAGGACACTGGAAATCACACACTTACAGTAACTCCTCGATGTGCTTGCAACAGGCAAGAGCATCCATGAGCTTTTCTCCTCCAACAGGACTAGGACTGTTTCCAGAGAGGCTAAAATAAGCATGAAATACTCTCAGTGACTGAACAAGAACCAGAATGTACCAGGTTAAGGTGTTTCCTTGTGGGCTGGTATAATAGGAGACTCAGGGCAGTGTAATGATGGGCTACACAGGGCTGCAGTGGTGTGTCCAGCGGTGACACAGGTCTCTAGAAAATGCCTTGGGAAAACAAGATTTGTAGTATATTTTCATCAAGTACTGAGACATTCCTGCCCCTGCAGTTTCCAAGAAAATGGAGCAGTTTTTTCTCTATCAGACAAAACTGGGAAAATCCTTATCTTTCAAGGAGTTTCCAGGTTTTTTTAATTTCGAAAAATTAAGAGAGGCACACCCCAGATCTGAGCCTAACAGGCAGCCTGGATGCCCTAATTTCTGTTCCCTCAGAGAAGAGACAGCTTGAATCCATAACTCTGAGAAAGTACCTTGCCCAGAGACTGTGTCCTTGCCTTGGCAAATTCTCAATTTTACTCCTATTTCTCCTAAGAAAAGAAAGGCAACATAGCAACACTGGGGGCCATGACACTGGGAACCCTACATAGCCCAAGAAAAGGTGCTGCACGGATCTAAGACTGGTACGTTTCCCCGCAAGCCTGCAAGTTTATTTTCCAAGACACAACTGAGCTAGCGGCATCTCCGCTCAAAAAAGCTAGTGAAAGCAGGCAAGTGCTCACCGCTGTCTCCGGGGACAACTGCCCGAGAAAATGAGTGTAACCTTCACTCTTAGAAAGTTTGTTACACCAGCAGGGAAAGTTGGTGTCAGGCCCAGCTGTACTTAGGGAGGGCAGGAGAGGAAAGACCTTCCATTGGCTTTGTAGATTTTTTATGAGGTCTTCAATGAGACTGAAAACCCTGGAAGGAGTTTGGAACATTGTATAAATGAAGGCAACACAGAGCTTCCCACACAGGCTTTCCCACCAACTGTGGCTGTAACCAAAATCAAGCCAAGCAAACAAAGTGACTCACTTGATTCTTTTCAGGTTTGGCATTTCCATCAGGACAGCAGCTATATTTATCAGGCCTGGATCTCCAATCTTGTTGTGACTTAAACTTTAAAGAAGGGGAAAAAAGACTGCGTTGTAAAGGAAAATGATAAGTGTCAGACAAAGCACGGCATCTTATTAAACATCTCCCATCTGCTGGATGACACAAAGTTCGCCTCTGACCTTGGTAGCAGAATTAAAGAGCTGCTTCTCTTTAATGTCCCATGAAAACCTAATAACTGTTAATGAGGCATTAAAAAAATCACAAATAGCAACCAAAATCACTGCAAGATCTTATTAACTGATGGGAAATTACTTGAGTCAGAATCCCAAGTGAGGCATGGTTATCGTGTTCCAGACTACTACGGCCCAGGGTGCAGAAGGGACGGGACATGGCTAGAGAGGAAGGCAAAAAAGCAGAGCTAGGCTGGGATTGGATCTAGATTCAGACCTTTCCAGAGCAGGGAAGTGCTGGGTCCAAGGCAATCCCAGGAGAGAAGGGAGCCTCCAGCCCTATTCTGGATCCAGGAGATTCCAGGGAAGATTTAAATCTGGAGGCTTCGTTTAACACGTGACTACAGCAAAGTGGGATTACACCAAACTCTCCCCTTCTGAACATCAAGCTCTGATTTCCGTTAACCTACGGCACCTCATAGAAGAGCATTTTGCAACCTCCCTGCTTTTGTAACCACCCTGTGTATAATACACCTGGATCTCCCTAAACATCAGCACTAGTTCTTACCTCTCTGCTGATAGGAGTCTGCAAGAAATGAGGAACTTACTTTATTTCCTCCAAGTAGTGCATTTTCCTCAAGGCTTCTGCGAGCCTGGAGCAGCCATCATCACCAATACTGTTATGGTTCAAGCTGGAAATGAGAGCCCCAGAAAAAAATGGATGTTAAGCTAGCGTTCTTCAAAATTACAAGCAAGGCTATGGGTGAGCCGCAGTTACATACTTACAGAAGCCTTTTCAGAGATGGCATTTCACAGAGTCCCAGCACAAGCTTAGGAATGGTAACATCACTGAGTCTCATGTGGCCTAGGCTAAAAGACAAAGGAACAACTAACTACTCATGGGTCAGGGCAAGGTGCAAGTGCAGTCGTGTGAGCAAACAGAGCAGAGGAGTGCAGAACAAGGGCAGAAGAGAAGTGGGAGTGTATTTTAATCCCTGCGAATAATTTTCAGCTTTGCTCTCTAAAGTGATTCTACTGGATGCTTTTGGATCCTGATAAAGCACCAAGAATCCCAAATCTCTGGAGCAAGAACTGCTGTTGGCCTCAGGCTGCCCAGCCCCTCATGCAGCAGGGTGCCACTGTGACCGCAGCACAGATGGCAAAGCTCTCAAGTCAGTGAAATACACAGTCCAGTTGCACTTCAGAAGGTACATGAAGGTGCCTGGAAAAGCCACCTCAGAGTGCAGCCCGCCAGACCACCCTCTGGGACTAAAATGCTGGCTCTGGAATTACTGCACTGGAATTGCTGCCTCCCAGCTGAGACATGATCCGTACAAATACCAGCTACCAAAGCAGTTGATTCCCCCATTGGACATTCCCTGCCACAGACCATTGATCTCAGTCTCTCCCACCCATCCCTTATTGCAAATAAAAAGGAAGTGTTGCTTCTTCCGTATCCGAAGTCCACCAGCCATCAGGAAACACATCTATCTGTCCATCTGCCCACACTATGGGCAGAAAGGAGGATGTGGTTTAACTAAAGAGTCTAGAAAGACCTGACAGACTCTGGACAGCCTGGTGACAACACACTTACTTAAGCTCTTCAATAGCCTGGCACTTCTGCAAGCCAGTGATCAAGTAATCAATTCCAGTTGGCATAATACTGCTAGAGGTCAGCCTGCAAAACAGCAAGGAACAAACAAGAAGGTCAGGTCTCAGTCCATTGAGGAAGAGGAGAGTTTACTTCCTCACTGATGGGTAAGGTGCCCCTGTTCCAGCCTCCATCTAGCAGAGAAATCAGGGTCCAGCAGGTTTTGGGAGACTTCTATACCACCCATGCACAGGACTACAAGGACTGGGTAGTTCAGAGAGATCTCGGAAATGCAGGATGCATACATGTACCAAATAACACAGTCTCGGCTGGAGTCAACCAACCCCAGCAGAGAACATGGCCCACAGCATTTCACTGGGCAAAGATACCACTTATAAGCCAGCCTCTCATCTACAGGCAGTCAAAGAGAGCTGTGAAGACAACTGAATGGTATTCATACCAGAAAAAGCTCTTTTACATGGTAGGGCAGTATAGAATTATCTACAATGTAAACAAGAGTCAAGGTCTCAGTCTTAAATTACTTTTATTTCAAAAAGGGGGGAGAGGAGAATCAGGATCTAGCCAAAACCTCAAGACATGCACATGGTACTTCAGTAACCACCTATAGCACCAATTGCAGAGAGCTGCAGAGTTCATAACCTAGACAGGGCTCAGCACAGATCACAGAGCTCATGGCCACCTTCCAGAAAAAGAGCGTTTCAGAGAGGATCAGGGCGAGGTACAGGGTTTAGCAAACCGTAAAACACAGCAGAGAGACCACAGCTGTGCACATTCAGCAGCAGAAAAAATCATGGATGGGGACATACCCAAACTTCTTCAACTCTGGAAGAGGCAGCAGAATACTGACTAGCATTTCTGCTTCATCACCGTGGAGCTCAACATGGGACCATCTGCAAGAACAGCACAACAGGTCTGGGCTATACCCACTGACAAGAAAAGGTCTGTACCCAGCCCACAGCTAAAGCACTCAGGCGCTGGGACACTCAAGAAGGTCCCAGGACACCTGAGAAGGTCCCATGGAAGCTCCTAGTCAAGGTAAGAAAGCACAGGTTATCTGGGCAGAGGAGCAATTTAGACACATTCACAGGATGACCCAGAAAGCCTCTGAGTGTACAGGCCATTTCTATTTTCTATCCAAACACTCTAAGTAAAACAGAAGGCGAGTCTGGACACCGGGTACTGGGACCTTGCACTGCCATCTCCCCTGCCCCCCTTCACACAAAAGGACAAGCTACTTCCTTCCCCCCCAAAAAGCCTGTGATGCCTGGCAACTCACCTCAATTCCTGAAGCTGGGCACATTTTTCACGAACCCTTTGACAGAAACAAGCACGCTTGACTTCCGGCTCGTACAGTTTCAATCTGTGGGATGCAAACACACACAACTGCCCGTGATGACCAGCAATCTTTGCAGCTGCGCACAGCCTTCCCACTGCAGCATCCTTTAGAGCAAGGCTTAGGAAGAGATCAGAGCCCTGTGCCCTCTCTGGGCTCTCCTGCTATGTCCTGTCTGTCCCACTGTCCAGTGTAGGGAAACACAGCCCTTTCCCAGCTGCACAAGGACACAGTTACCTTCTTTGGCAGCTACACAAAGGGAAAAGACAGTAACACTATTCCCTCCCTAGATGTTCATACAGAAGCCAGAATGTCTTAAAAGTCTCCAGAAGCCTGAGTGACCACAGTCCTGAGGGCAAGGTAGGCATATTTTTCATGCAGGTCTAGTATGGGCCTGAAGGAGGTTGGCCTGCAAGACACATGCATGTGGATAATCCCTCAGCATGTGTGGTACAGAGGTGCTCTGAAACTGAGCACAAGGAGCCCAGAGCTCCAGACCCTACTAAGATTTTTTTGATCCCATGGTGAGTTGCAGAACAAGCAGCAAATAATGACAAACAGCAACTTTCTCACCTGCTAACAACCGACTCCACCTTCTCCAGGCAGGGTGGGAACCCCATGCATAATTGGAAGAGGCCTTTATCTTTATGTATCCTGGAAGGCAGAGATGAGAGAACATCACAAGGCTGTGTATTCTTGTGGGGAGAAAATGCTATTTTCCAGAAGAATAATCAGGAGGACTGGATGGGACACGACTATGCTGTTGCACGAATGCTGATCACCTCTCTCTGAAGAGGTTTGCAATGTTTAACCTAGTTCCAAAAACAGTCTCTAATTCTAAATGAGCCAGTCCAGGGGCAGCCGAATTCACAAAGCCTGCTTCCTATGGCCTTGTGACGTGTTCTCTGGTGTTCAGTATGACACAAGCACAGTCAGAAGCTTTTTCTGAGATTGGGAGGACATTGCTCTCCTGTATGAATTCTCCATGCCTAATACAGGCTAAATAGCCGATCAGCTTTCCCCCAAGTGAGACGAGGAACAGGGGCTCCCTTCCACTATCTGACCACAAACCTTCTAAGAACTGCTAACTGTCAGATATCTGGATCAAACTCAGTTCAAGTTGGCTAGTGGCTTACAAATGCACTGGAGACAGAGAAGAGAGAACAATAGAGCAAGTAAGAGCACTAGCTTCAATCCTGTTTCCTTAAAAAAAATCAGGATAAAGGAAAAGATATAAAAGATACCAGAACTTGAGGCACTACTTACGTGATCTCGGTAATGTTCCCACAGGCCTGGACAGCCAGCTCAAGAAGACTCGTGACACTTTCTTTACATACCCATGGCTCTTCTATGCTGTAAAGCAGAATACAGGCAGCTCTGCTTTATTTTCATGCATGGATCCATCTCCAATTCTATCAGCTGAGTGCTCAGCACTCTAATATAAAAGGAAAGGCTGCTACGCTCATCAGAGCACAGTTATGTCTACATAGGAAACAGGACACAAACTGGGAATAAAAAGATGAGAAGCAGCCTAGTTTCCCTGCAGAGGTGGATGCAAACTTCAACTTCTGTCCTGTCTGTCTACCACTAAAAGCAAGGGGAAGGAATGTGACCTTTGCACTCTTACGCAACACGGTTTGGGAAGTGAAGAATTAGTTACCTATGTGAACTGTGCGATACTCTGGTGAGGCCTAGTTGAGGACACATTAGGAATGTGCTCACACAGAATTAATATCCTTCTTTATAAGGCAGGTAAAGGTCTAGAAAGACAGCAGAAACTACAGCCACAGCTTTATCTGAAGCAGCAGAGTGCTCTGAGATGCCAGGGGGATTAGCTCAGCAATAAATCAGGAAGATAAAGTTGAAATACCAACACCTTAGAGTCATCCATGGGAATTTCTCGGATCAATGATACTTATCTTTGGAAGAACCACAGCTCACTGATGCTTTTGATGAAAGGAGATCTTAGATTATCAGACCAGCCCCAGGTTGATATCTAGAACATCCCAGTGACACTGTACCTGATTTTCAGAGAACCCAGACTTTTCTTCAGGGAATGCAGAAGAGTCTTTGCAGTTTGGACTGTCACGTTGTTCTTTGAGGATCTAGAACCAAAGGTCATTGTAAAGAAAGGCTTGCAAACAGGCCAAGCCAAATAGGTCCAAGCAGGTTTTCTATCAGTCATTAACTCACACGTATTCTGTCAGACTGGAGCACTTTTCCAGGACCGAGCACAGCTTTTCCAAGTGCTCTGGCTGAAAGTTGCACTCTGCGAGTCTGAAAGGAAGCAAAAGAAAGTGGTCTTAGTTTCTAATGAACAGTCAGACTTTCTGACCCAGCAATCTCAGGCATCACAGCCTTTCCTCATAGAAAAAGAATGGTACCAAAACCTTAAATGCTTTGTAGGGCTTCCAAAGGAGATTCTGGCAATGCTTTAAAAGCATCTGTTGAGATGTTCTCATGCAGGCCTCCATAAGGGGTTTCCTATGGCAATGCTACAGCTTTTCATAGCACCTGTGACTGACCCCACAGAGACCATGGTGACACCAAGCAGATACCCACCATGATACACTCTAAGGTCCTGGTCATCTGATCATCCAGAGAAGGGACCTGCCCAGAGCACACCCCAGATCTTTTTTGATGCAAACACCTTGTTTTCTTCACCGGGGAAACTAAAGCATGGAGTGGAGTGGGGAAAAATATGGCTGGGTCTCACCCCCATATAAAGCCAGAAGCATTCAGATATAACCAGTTCAGATATAACCAAGGTGACAATGACTGAATAAGATCTATGAAGGCAGACAAGGCAGTGAGACACCTTCAGCAGACTGCGGAGGTGAAGAACAGTCAGCAGGGAAGCTGTGAGATAAGGGATTCTCGGTGATGTGAAAAAGCTCTTCCCATAAGGTGAATCAACGAAAATGTACCATCTATTACTGCAAAATACCACTGTGCCAGGAGCTAGGAGGTGAAAAGAGGTTTTGTCTGCCTTCTCCCTAGAAAAGATACCACCTTTGTCAAAGAAATCACAAAAAAATCTGTACTGTTACCTCAAAATCTTTCTCGGGTCATCTCCGCTTGTCAGCTTGATGATTAAAGTTGCTTTGGAGCACAAACTGCACAGAGAAGACATGTGAGTGTAGGATATAGAGGGAAAGTGACTATTTCCCCAGTGGTCAGAATTTAAGGGTACATCAAAAGGCACGAAGCAACACAGCACAGCAATGATGTTGCTACCCAACCCAGTTATGCTTGACCAGTAGAAATGGACATAAACAAAAGCTTTGCACGCACAAATACACATAAAATTAGTTGACAATGTGGCCCTTGTTGTTATTACCTGAAGATCATAAACTATAGGATAACTAAGAGGTAAATACACAGAGAAGAGTCAGGAATCAGTGACAAGAAACACACACCTGACTTGAACTTCAGTGGTATTTCCAGATGTGGAAAAGGCATTTATGAGATCCAGAACTCCATCCTGAGAAATCCTGTTATGGCTGAGACTGCAAAGAAGAGAACAGGAAAGTTCTTCAGGTGTTAAGGGGGTTGTCTCCAAGCTCCTTAGCCACAGAAGCTAAATTCAAGTTGGCACTGAAGGCAGAGCAGTTTGTGGGGTGCAGGTCCCCTCCTGCCAGAGCTAAATGCACCAAACCCCTCCAAGACACAGCACCAAAAGCTTGGGTGACAAAGCCAACTTCCAACTTGCCTGACTGGCACTATAGAGGCAGCCTGCACAGACTCTTCCCCCATCAAAGAGGGACGAAGAGAGACCCGAGTAGGGCACATCTAAGCTCACAAGGTCTCTGTGCACTGAGTTATTCAAAGAGGATAATGCTCGTAGAGAGGCGATGAACTGAAAACTCAGGGGACTGGGTCAACTTCTGTCATGCTACTCCACTCAGGACCATATTAACTCCCACTGATGCTAAGAGAAAGACTGACTGACTTCAGCAGGATTTGGATCAGACCCTGAGTCACATCCATAGCTCACTCAGACCTTGGCTTCTCCAGCAGGATTGGGTAAGAGGCATGGCAACTGGCTCCATGGGGGATCCCTCGCAGACCCTTCTGCTAGGCACCTGCTGCTCCCCTGGGGCATCCTGCTCTAGAAAGGGCTCAAGAAATTCCCTGAACACTCAGATTCACAGTGCATTTTCTTACTTGAGGGAACAGGTAATGGGTGCCTGATGCAAGTGATCCAAGAGGCACCTCAGGCCTTCATCTCCCAGATGATTCCTAGAAAGACTGAAAGGCAGAAGAACAAGGTGACAAACTGAAACTCAGCCTATAAAGCAATAATGCTCCTGTAAGAAGCTTCTGAGGAAAAAGATAAACTTCCTGGGCTTAAATCCCAGCCCAGACATTACAGTTCTGTCTAATACAAGCCACTGCCCTACAAACACGAGCTCCAGAGAGGTAACTCTCAGATGAAGCCACAGCATGAAATACATCAAAACAGCCACTGAGTGAAAATCCCAAAGATGCTGTCCCATACAAGCTCAAGTCCTCTCAAAATACATGTAGAGGAGCTGTGTGATTACTAATTATCTTCTGTTTCCAAATATTTTGAGACAGCACACTGGCACACACAGATAGGCTGAGAAACCCAGGGCAATGCTGAACCACACAGACTCAGCTCTCCCTCAGTGACTCCTGTTCAAGGTCACAGGAACACAAGCCCCACTTACTCTACTTCTGCTAGCCACCCATGCTGCTCCAGGACTCTGCAGAGCTCATCTATCTGTTCTTGACCGATGGCGCAGTCAATCAGTCTGTGTAAAAGACAACAGGAGTGTTACAGTATGCCCAGCAACCACGCTCAGCATGAGCACTGATAGCCACCCATCAGCAGCTGCTTTTTTATACCAGTCTCTGTGCAACACTTGGGTCTTTGAAGCTGAACACCTGATCCCTCTGCTGAGATGAATGTCCTTAGCTTTGTCAGTGTTAGATGTTTCTCACACCACGTCCATGAAGTTTGTAATGATCAACCCAATGTTACAGGTCAGAAAGAAACCTTTTATTGCCTGGGTGGCTAACTGGAGACAGCCTTCTTTATACAGGGACAGCAAGCAACCATCACTCCCATAGAGGTTGCAGATGCATAACACATACACATCACGCCGATGCTCACCTGGAGTTGATCACCCAAAATTTGAGGAACATGAGGAAAATGACAGATAGAGCTCAATTCAGTTGCCTGTGCAGTGGGATCTGATACCATTCATGATGACCAGGCGTAGTCTAACTGCCACTTAAGTTATGGGCCTCTTCTATCCCATGGCATCTTAAATGGTACTAAGACTTGCATTTAGGCAGCTGAATTGAGCCCTAGAACCCTGGTTACTAGTCCTAGTTCTTTGATTACCAGCCCACATGTCTTCATACAACCACAAGGTTTATCTACTTGCACTAGTATTTCAAACCTAGTTAAAATAAGTGAATTTATAATGAAGTGTTGCATGCCAGTACCTGCAGGATGTCTCTTTGCTTTCCATGCTTGTTCCAAAATGCAAAAAAGCATTTTCACTTGACCTGCAGCAAACACAAAGACAGTCCTTCAGCCACGTTTTTCAAAGAAGACAAGCTTTGTATTTCCTTCAGAGCTGAGCAGCTGGGCTACAAACAGTCTGAGTGTCTTACCTCACTTCTACCTTTGTGATTCGCTCACAGAGATTGATGGAGTTGACCAGTAAGACAGTGCAACATGGAGAAAAGTTATTGTTCCTAATACTGGAAAGGAGTAGAAAGAAAGAAGAATGAAATCAGCTCCCAGGAAGAATGGCTCCTATACATAGGGTCTGATTCTCCCATTGCTTACTCTGACATGCAAAAGCCTGGATCCATCCCATTTAATTCAAGATCACTGAGTGAGGATCTGAAGTTTGGAGCGTGGGGTTCCCTCTGTATCAACAAAGAGGGCAAGACATCCCCAGGGAGAGTTTCAGATCTCAGCTGAAACCTTGGCTCAGTTGTGCTAGATCACCCTCTGCAAGCACTTCTTCATCTGCTTGGACTAACAAGAGAGCACAGACCAAGGGTTTACCCTGAACACCTCCTCTTGGGGTGGTGAAGGGCAGGCAATTGCATCGCATTGAAAAGAACCTCCCAAGTGAGTGAATTCAGTCTCTCAAGATGGCAGCTCCTCCACACTATAATCCCTTGCAGGAGACGACCAAGCTCCTTCTGTGCTTTTTGCCCCAGTGGTGGGGCTGCCCCAGCCCTGACTGCACCTCTGGGTGGATGCCTAATTCCAAGCCTAAATAGCTGACGCGCTGCTAGGAAACACTTGGCGTTGAGCAGGGCAGGATGCCAGATGCCTGCGGGGGCAGAGCCATGGGATGCTGGCCACACACAGGTGCTCTGTGTGTGTGTTGTTATTGCATCTTCACAGACAAGTCCTACATCTGTTACAGATTCTGGAAGTGATGTTCCATGGGACCTGAGTGAGGGTTAGCAGGGATGCTGGGCCTGGGGTGGGCATTTTGCCTCCTGTCCTTTTTCTCCCCTCTATGTGTCATTAAAGAAAAAAGGCTCAGCGCTGCTTTGGTTCTAGAAACAAGACAGGTACAGGTGTGAAAGAGTTTGAGGGAGCCGGAGTTTTCTTTGCCTTGCTCGTTAATCTACAAAGACTGATTATTGCTCATAAGACACACTGTGATATTAGCACTTTCCAGACCAATGGTTCAGGGGAACAATCAAAGCAGGGACCCCAAACATTACCTCAGTAGTGTCAGACGACAGAGATAGGGCAGGAAGGTCAGTAATCTCACAATGCACTGGTCACTCAATGAATTTCCAGACAGCCTGCAAAACAGGGAAGAAAACAAGTTCCAAGAGATGCTGGGACAATCTGTAAGTATTTCTGTAAAATCTATATGGACACACACACATGTGCATGGGTGAGTCATGGGCAAATGCTGAAACAAGGGCATGTCCAGAAATGCGCTGAAAGTGGAGCCAGATTTAGTCCTTATGACTAAAGAGACTGGCCCTTGTAAGCGTTTTTTCATAACCAGTCAAAATTCCAGTTTTAAGTTTCACTTTTCTGTTAGTGTAAGTTTATAAAACTATGCTACTGATGTATTTCCTGCATGCAATACTGGTATCATGCTATTTGTTACTATTTAATTTTTGTTCGAGCAATATTCTTTTAATTTTCTTGGCACCAGGCTCCTGTCTGCAGGGTGACCAGCTCTTCAGGAGTTTGGTTCATGGCTTACCGGACAAGGTGCTCTCACTCTGGCTATATTGCAAGCCAGGATCTCAAGGACTAGCTGGTAGTAGCTGTGCTTCACCATATGACTGAGGAAGAGTAGGAGAGCACGTTTTCTGGGGTGTTTATACACAGACATGACAGACTTAGAAAAGGCCAAAATCTGTCTGAAACAGAGAGGACAGTGCAAGGTGTGGATTTATCTAAACCTCTGGGTGAAGTCTTGGGGTGTTTCTAGGAGGCTGTGGTGGGCCAGCTCAGAGGTCCCATATGCTGCACAGGGCCTGCTCTGAATGCTGTCTTCCAGCTAGCAGTCTGAGAAAGCAGCCCTGCTGGGAGAAGACATTTCCCTGTCCTGCCCTGGACTCTGCCTGGGAAAAACAGATCTCACTTGCCCATTCCTTGCACACTGTTACACGCAGCCTGGCTTCCTCCACCTGCTCCTCAGCTGTAGGTACAGGTCAACTGAGGACAGCAGAGTGATGCTGATTCCCATCTGCTGCTTACCTGACTACTGTCTCTGCATCTGTGGGCTGGGAAGACAGACAGACAGATAGACAAACGCGGTTGCTGACTGCGTAGCACTTACTCAATTTCTGTCAGCTGGGTACATTCAGCCAGGCTCTGGCACAGCCTGGTCACGTCCTCAGGACCCATTGCGCAGTCCCTGAGACTGAAGCAAACGAAGCGCTCAGGAGCTGAACACTTCCCACGACCATGCTACGGCAACACTCCCTCCCACCCCCACCCCAAAATACTGCATTACTTGGGTGTTGCCTCCCTGGAGCCACATCACAAGTACTTAAATTGCCTCTAGAGACTGGACAGCATCCTCCCCCGCTCAGTACCATCTCAGCTTTCCTGGAGCAAGGCTGAGGATGGTGCCTCCTCTATCTTTCTCCAAAAAGGAAATCGGAAAAACCTCCCAGGGTGACAAAGCCTGGCAGGTCTCCATGGGATGAGTGCAACAGCCAGCCAGGTCTGTATCTCATTAATTACAGGTGGCAGCCTCCCCCACAGGAAAGCAAGACAATGTCTAAGAGCTTGGCCAAGCAGAAGGTGCACTTTTTATTTTAATATAAACACTTGTAGCAGTGGATGTCCCAAGTCTACCCCAGGAGGGTGTATTATTCACCCAACTGCCTCTGGAATATGACTCTGTCTCTCCAGTGGCCACACAGCACAAACAGTAGGGACAGGAATGATGGCAGCTGGCCTGGAAGGCTTTACCAAGTTATACCAGCCAAGACCTTCTTCCTTGTAATCAAGTGTTATTTTGGGGATTGGCCTCCCTGACCAGTTTCAGTAGGGGAGGGAATGGAAAGGATGGATTTTAAACATAGACCTTTTCCAGAAGTGTCTCCATGTGGAATATGTGTCACCTCCCCCTCCCATTTCTGTGCCTGCTCCATCAGTCATGATGGGTTATGCACAGAGGAAAGAAACATCTGCTTTCCAAGAGAGCTGAATCTGCCTCCGAAGGTAGACAGGGCACCGAGCAGCTCTTTGAGGAGACAGAGCTGGAGAGACACGTCGAGTCCCACATGTTAAGCTAAAGATACAGACCCCACAGCCATCTCTCCTCACACTCCTGGGTGACAAAAGGAAGCTGGGGTTGCCATACCGAAAGCACTGGCCATTTGCTACAGGCTTGGGATGCGCCAGGAAACTTCTTCTGGATCTGCTGGTACTTCTGACTCTGGGGAAAGAATGGTTTCCCCCCATCAGCTGTGCTGATGTTATTGCCCCCATTTAGCAGACTCCCCATCCTGCAGCTTGGGGAGGTGGTGGCAGTGGCCTCATGCTCCAGTCCACCTCCCTTCTTCACCTGCCAGAATTAGGGTCCCGTTGTCCCCAGAACAGAAAGGGTCTTACTGTGTCTCTCCCAGAGTCCAGAGAGCTCTGCATCCATGACCATAGACCCAGTCAGCACCAGGACACTACAGTCTGCTCCATACCCTCAAACTGCTGTCAGTCACCCCCAAAAGCATCGCCCTGCTACTCCCTGCTTCCACCACCCTGACTGGAGCTCAGAGCCAAATGGCTCTTTTATTGGGACACCTCAGGGACTTACACATCACCATCTACATAAGGTCTGGTGATGAGGAGCTTGAAAGGCTTAGACAATTCAGTGGGTACAATTTTACCTGATTCTTTCCCAAAAGGTTATATGAACCACCTGCGTGTGTCCTAAGCTGTAACCGGAAGAGAACATAATTAGCACAGAGTTTGAAGACAAACAAACACTCCTGTATCATTCCCTGAAAACCAGGTCCTTCAGTCTTAAATAGCACAGAACCATAGGAAAAAAACTCCCAGCCATACCTGAGGTTCATTGTTTTAATGTGTTTCAGTGTAGATAAGGAATGAGCTAAGGAAAACACCGAGTTCAGAGAGATCTGATTGTCATTCAGCCTAGAAGAAGGAGAGATGAAATCAGCTGCTGGAAGCAAAACTATTAGCAATTTACACAGAGTCACCAGATTAAAATAGAGATCCTTGTCCAACACTCAGAGGCTGCTTCTCCGTCACCTTGCCGTTCCTGTTTCCAACTGCAGTTCTGCCCACACAACTCATTCCAGTGTGTGTTAAATACAGGCATCGCTTTGAGAGTTCTTCCTACCTTACTCTGATGCAAGGCAAGAACAACTCTTTGGCTGCCCGTGCAATCATGGCAGTACAAAACCCACAGTAATGAAGATCAGACTCAGGTCTATTAGGTCTATCACAGTATCTAGTGTGACAGCAGGTGGCTTGCATGATGCTGGAGGGAAAAACCCAGGTGAACGGCAGCAGTGTGTTTTATGGCACTGAAGTGAGGAGAAGCTGGAAACTACCAGTAACTGCATAGGAGCAGTCTTGGTTTGAGAACAGTTCAATAATCAAACAGTAGCAATAAGTATCTCTTTGGATAGAGAAGAACGATGCTACAACTCTTAACCCAGCCTCTTGTACAGTGCATTTGTAATGGGAGTGCCAGGCAAAATACTCAAAAATACAAGCCATGACCAGGGCAGAATTCAGATTTCACTGCTGAAGCTGGAGCTCCCCAGCATTTATCTTCCAAAGATGCCCAGTCCTGTGAGATGAAAGTCTGCTCTTCTCACCCACCTCATATGGAATGAGGAGAGGAAAAATTTGGTGGCCTGTTAAAGATCTCAGCCTGTTTTAGAAACCAGGCAACACCTTCCCACAAGACCACATGTCTCCTTCAGAGTACTGAGTGCACAGCCTCTCAGGCACTGATCTCAGTGAAGTTTCAAGTGCAATCAGTCTGTCCTGGACCAGAGATAAGGAAAGACCAGACAGCACAGTGGATCTACCCTTAACAAAACACAGAATATAATGTCTGTATCAGATGCTACACTTGATCCTGAACAGCCCTTCCCAAACCTGGACTGTGTTTCTACAACCAATACTCCTACAAAAACCTATCTATAAGCAAGGAGAAACAGGAGCTACTTACTTGAGTGAACGTAACATTTTCAAACTCGGGAGGAACTGAAACAGCTGCCAAAGGCCATTGTCTCCCAGAGCAGTATTTGATAGGCTAGGATTTAAAGGAAGGTATTTAATTTTTATAGGGGAAAAAAACCCAAATAGACCACAGACAGCTCTTAGTATCAAGACCTCTGAAAACAGAACATTGGCACCCTAGTTCAAATAACATGCACACTTCCCCTTCTCCTCTGAGAACTAAAACCTACAGGGAATCTTGGGGCTGGAGTTACACCAACACAAGAGAGCTAAAATCCTAGCTCAGGGCTCCTCCTTTCCTCACATAGTGACCCCTCTGGTCTGAGAGTGCTTCTTCATGCAGTTACCAGGGATCAGGAGGCCACAAGTCTGAGAAATGATCAGCCTGGACAGGCCCAACAGAAGAGCAGGCAGTAGTCCCAGAGAAGGAATCCCTCAGACGGATGATATTAGCGCCTAAGGATTAAAATGGGCTATGTGCCCACATCAGCTCAAGTGGTTAAAGAACAAAGGCTAAAAATCCCTCTCACAGACTGCCAGGCTTATGGGAATAGCCAGCCCCCAAGGCTGTTACACAGACTACATGATTGTGCTGCTCCTTGTTTTGCCCTCCAGATCTAGGTAGGAGTGTGTGTTGCTAGCATGATGGACATCTCTCCATCAGTGCTGGGTCTGCTGACCTCTGGGTGTTAGCAAACTGAATGATTCCTCCTAAGTAGCCCTTGCAGAGGCAAAAACTTTGGTGCGGAAGGTCCTTGCGCACAGTGTGTGGTGTGGGATCACTAGCAGAGCACCGACTCCCACCCCCCCTTTGGGTAGGATTCTTCATCCCCTACGGCTTTGTTCCCAAATGCAAAAATTACACGGCAAGGCTTGTGTAATACCTGAAGTCAGGCTACATGATCAGATAGTCCCTTTCTGGATTTATAACCTGTCATCTTTGCCCTAAGAAAGCACTAGAACTGTATGTCTCCATGGCAAAGGATGTAAAAAACCCATCTTTCATAAGGCTATGTCTCTACCACCCTCTCTGGAGAACACTGCAGGACAGGCAAATGGCATTTTCACAATATCCCAACAAACGGCAGATATAGACCATAAGAGTAAAGGACTCACTCCAGCTCTGAGATATTGCTACATTCCTTCAGGACTGCACACAGCTTCTCCAGGTCGCTGACTTGAAAATGACTGTCAGTCAGTCTAGGAGGAAAAGAGAAATCAGTGGTCCAGGACTGCAAGTTTGCAAAGACTGTAAACCTCACTCCTTCAAAAAGCCAGATAATAAATCAGGAGATGGTGTAAAATTTGTGAAATTAATAATTCCCTTGAAACACCTTGCTTTTCTTGGCTGCAAAAACTGATAACCTGTGCTTCAGGCTCTTATCTGCAAGAGGAGAGTAAAGAGATGCACTAAATCTCAAAGGAAACCTGTGGCACAAAGAACCCAGCCCTCAGCATCCTGGTTAAAAGGCTTCAGGCACAATGTTTTCATTCCTCTCTGCAGCCTGAAAAAACAGCTGGGCACACTCTGAGCTATAGCTGGAGCATAATCTGATGAGCATCCAAATGTGGGTCCAGCTCAGGACGCACTTCCAAAGAACAGCAGCAAACCCCTCCAACACCGCGAGCTCTGTCACTACCAGCTCCCCCCACTCTGACATAGGAGCTGATTCACTAACCACACAGTCACCATGCTGCAAGCAAGAGACCGTAACCCAGAGTCTTGTAGGAGACCACAAATGCTAACCACAGAGCTTACTGTGCCGCAAGCCGGGACTGTGAACACCGTGACAAACAGCTGACTGAGGGGGTCTTTACCAGCCCTCTGTGATTCATCATTCAACTTGGAATCACTTGGATACGCTGGTTTCATCAGCTGTAGGATCCAGAGATTGGTAATACATGAAAATTTGTCAAATTACCTTATTCTTTTCGAAGCAGCAGGTGTCTGGTTTTCCTCTTCATCTGCTTGGTCACCAGTAGAGAACACTGGGTCTCCCCTAGTAGGTGAGCACAAAAGCAGAACAAATTAAGGGTAAATTTCTTACACTTCAGCAATTTGGGAGATACCTGGGGCTCACATGGCTCTAGCCCACACTCCTATCTTGCCAAATCTTCCCAGGGATTAACCAAATACTTGAGAGTACAGGCAACTGGGTGAGAAGGGAAAGAAAGACAGATTTCCCATCTGGTTTCAGTTTGATGGAGAATTCAGCTTTTGCCTAAACATGTTTTGTGAATAGCATCCACGTCTGCAGAAAAACTCTGGTTGCTCATGAATAAATGCAACCTCCAAATCACAAAATACCTGGGTTTGAAATGTTATCTGGTACCTTAAAAGAGTCACAGGTCGTGTGCCTCAGGCTGTCGTTCTCCTCCAAACATGGGCACAACAACTGGGTTGCATGCTGTGATAGCCCTGCTCTTCCTCCCTGGCTGAGAGGTCAGATGCAGGTGTATCATGGGAATTGCTATTTTACAATGGTTTCAGTCCATGGAGAACAAGAGCATAAATAAACAAGCCTATGGCTCCCACAAGCATCAGGGGACCATTTCAGAATCAAAAAGCTGGACTGAGCTGTTTTGACTCATGATTTTCTGAGGGGAAAAATAAAGCCTCAAACTTATTTTGAGTTAGGAGTACCATAACCCAGAATGCATAGTGTACTGAACTAGATTCTTCTAAATATGCAGGGATCTGTGAATCTGTTGCGAATCTGGTTTGGGGGTTTGTTTTTCTTTACTATTCACTGTTATCGGATAGCACAGCTGTCATTAAACACCCTGCTTTGTTTAGGATGCTATGGGTGAAACATGCTCTAGAGCCATAAAACAAAATCAAATACTACAGAAGCTAGTCAAAAACTTCCAAAATGACCAAGAAAACCAGGAGAAAGTACTACCTTTAGATTCAGTGGAGGACAAAAGGCAAGAATTGCTGTGAGATGAGTCATTATCCTTTGGCTCTCAAAACAGGTTATGAGACCTAAATAGGATGCTAAGGAAAAAACATCTGTCCAAACATTCTCTACCTGGGATGAGGAGAAGCAGATTCTCTGTCTCCTGTAAACCTCAGGATTGCAGTCTTATGCCAAAGGCTGAGGGAGGAAGAGAAGGAAGAGAAGTTAATCAACATCACATTTTGGTTATTTAGATGAATTCATGTTTTATGAATGCTTGATTTTGCTGGAGATCTCTTCAAAACTCTTTGTTGCCATCAATCACTTCAAATATTCCCAAAGCAAGCAAAAGATCATGCTATTAGTTTTAAATCCTGAGTAGATCACTTTATCTAGTATCAGATGACTCAGTTTCTCAGAACCATTCAAAGAGAAGGTGCAGACAAAACTGTTTCACCTGAAAACAACCCCAATGGAAACCAATGTTGGAAACCAATTGGAAACCCCAGTGTTTCCAATGGAAAGTTACAGGAGGAGAACTTCCACTCCACTTCAGGAGATATCACCAGTTCTTATGCTCCACAGAGAACCTCTCTCCAAAACTTCTCAGGGCAGAGAGAAGGAAAGAGTCTAAAACTGTCCCCATGCATGAAAGGACATGCAGTCCTGTACCCTGGGCTCTCTCAAATTTTCCTGGTTCATGGTTCAGATAGAGTTAACTTACAGCAATGTAACAAATCACCATGTGTAAGTGCTAGCAACTATCTGTGTGCATGGTCTTCACCCACGCGCTTCTGAGGTGGTTTAGCACAAATCTCAGAACCTAACTCTCAGACTTGTATATTGAGGTTAGCCTCAAAAATGATTCTTCAAGACTCACCTGACTTCTACCTCCTTTATCTTCCGGCAGGTATTTACTGACTCCAACAAACTGCAAATGCCATCAACAGAAAGGTGGTTTTGACTGAGACTAAGAAACAGAAAAAAGACAAATAGCTGGTCACCGAAATCACACATGCCGTAAGTTCAAGGAAGGACCATACTGATGGAAGTGGCCATTAATATGCTGCATGCTTGAACCCACTTCATCTCAAAAGTGTCTTGATGGAAAACAGACCACTATTTCAGAGAAAGGGGTTTTAACGGAAGGGTGCTTTAGCACTTCAGATGCATTCAGACCAGCTTCTGCATGTGATGCTCTGAGCACGTGAGCAACTTCAGCCTGAACAGTCTCGCAGGGTGGGACTCATCCTTCCTTGAGAGTGCTCAGGGCTGCTCCTGCAGCAGTGCTCTGGGCGAGGCCTTCGTCACTTCGATCCCTGCTCATCACTTCTGCATGGTCTGTGCCAGCTTCAAAAAAAAGGGCAATCTGGTTTTGTATGAGGCAACACTTACTCCAACTGCTTCGAAACTGATATCCAAGGGAGGTATCTCAGCAACCAGCTGCAGCCTTCATCTCCAAGCTTGTTACCTGATAAACTGAGGCATTTTCCAGTTAGTAGGGACTGTTTTGAACAGTATAAATAACAAAGCCCTCAAAATCTGCTTCCTTTCCCTCTCTTACAATTGTTTTCTTGCCTGGACTGCTGTTCTCTCCCAGAGCAATCCCCCCTGTCTCCTCTACTTCTCTCTGCAACTTCGGACACAGAGTTTTATCCCTAGGGCAACATGTCTCATGTTTTAGGCCCCAGAAACATCTTACTTCAGAAAACCTGGGAAGGAGTAGGAAACAAAAAAGCATTTGAGTGGGTGGTTACCACCCTCCTGGAAGGAAAAAAAACATTGGACAACAAAGATCTCCAGATCCCAACTAAAATCAGTGAGCTAGAAAGCTAGGCTTTTGGGTGTAGCTAAATCCAAGATACAAGCTGGACTGAACTGCCTTGCAACAGATATTCCTGTGCCAGTACAGACCAACCAGAAGGACAGCTCTACAGCTAAATCTAAGTGGCCCCATATGTAGGCAAATAAGGCCTGGTGGGGCTGGCACTCCTTGCAACGGGTAGGGAGAGGATCCCTTGTCTTCCTCCTCTCACTTCTCCCAGAAGTGCCGGATGGCCTTAGAAGACAAAAGGACAACACACAAGCGATCTGTCATCCCTTCAGAGGATCCCAGGATTCTCCAGAGCTCTCACAGCTCCACATTGGCTCCAATGTGCTGCACTGCTTCGTGAGCAGGGTCCGCTCTGTGCCTGGCATCTCTCGTTACAGCCCCAGAGAGCCAGAGGCTGCAGCTGTCACAGCAACCCCACAGTTACTCGGTACCCATCTCCTGAACCACTCTAGAAATCCCCAACCAGGATCCCAGGAAGCCTAACAAAGAGTTCTGGGATCCCTCCTTGGGGCCGGGCCCCATGTCTCACTGCCGGCCTCTCCACAGCACATCCCCTGCTCCCCCCCGCAACCTGTAGCATAACAACGGGAAGGAAATGGAGCACTTACTCCACTTCTGAGAGATGGGGGCAGCTCTGGAGAATGGCAACTATCTCCTGCACATGCTGAGGACACAGGCTGCGACCCTGCAAGCTGAGAACAGGAAGGGTCAATGAGCAGCGAGGGGACGGCGGGCCCCAGGCTTTCGTGGCATCCTTTTCTCCAGGCAAAGACACACAGACCAATGCCAGGAGATGGAGGTTTTACTCCCTGCTCTGCCACACAATCCTGGGCGTATTGCTTTGGCTCTCCGTGCTCCTTGCTGCAAAAGGAGTGCGGAGGGCTGCACTTGGAAAGTGCTGTGCGAGTGCAAAGCCTGGTTTCAGAGCCGCCTGGCACTGCCATCCACGTGAAGGGGGTGGACATAATCGTTCTTGTTGCACCGAGCCATGAGGACAAGAGAAAGAGGCATGGGAGGGACATTGCTCAACTTCAGTGTGCTCAGGCAACATGCCTAAGCTCTCCTATTTTGAGAAGAGCCAGGAGTCTCTTCTGGAGGCCAGGCCAGAAAGAAAAACATATGGCTCACATCTTTGGTAGCTACAAGAATATATGGCAACATGTGGATGGCCAAAGAACCTCTGCCTCTCCAGGGCTGTAGAGCCCAACAATAAGGAAATGAAGCCACTAGTATGGCCAGACAGCGATTTTTACATTTCTTTTAGTTCACTGACTCAAGTTTATTTCTGATGTTTTCTTATGTGGAAATCGTCTTTGTGCTTAAGGACAAACACAGCTGATATTCTTGTCTTTCTGTGGTACCTGTCATGTGAGGATCACATTAACCAGCAGGAATTTCAATGCCCTCTCTTACCATAACTTCATATGTCTAGTCTGAGTCACATGTTCCTTATTCTCTTCCCCTTTCAAATCCAAAGATCTGCAAACAAGCAAAATATTTGGCCTTTAATACGCCTTCACAAAATATCTGAGGACTTAGGAGCTGGTTAGTATTTTCTGGAAGTTTTTAGGGAGAAACCACAGGGTCTGCCTTCTCCTGCCCAGCCCTACCATGCAATGGTTGAAAGGTTTTCAAGAGCCCAAAGACCTCTCTCAGGAGGTGTGAGCAGTCAGCACAAGGGGTGTCCATGTGGGATTTCACTGCATATATGAACCAACTTGATGCTGAGCCCACATTCAAAGGCATTGATAAGATTCAGGCTGTTTTGTCTCAGACATGAGACTGCACCACCACAGGAGGTGATAAGTGTATCCGCCTGTACCAAGAGAACCTCAGTCTGTCTTAAAACAGCACAAGACGGCTGTTCAGGCATCTGGACAGGAACAGTTTCTAGCTGACTCAAGGCCTGGCAGAGCCAGTTCACACATACCTGTGAAAAACTGTGAAGTCCCCTGAGGACTGCGCAACACAGGGCAAGGGGAGTTTCCTATCAGGGAACAAGAGACTGTCAAAGTTTCTTAATTAGGGTCAAATTCACCCTTCCCTCACAAGCGTGCACAAGCAGGGAGAACATAGGAGCCAACTAGAAAAAGAACGGAGTCTTCTGCTCTGCTTATCTCCATACACAAATCTCCACTGCATCAGCATCAGCAGCTTTGCAACAGAAATGCACCACTCCAGACTTACAGAGGCACTAAGGCCCTGCCTTTGTGGACCTGGCCAGTAGGTCTGTGCAAAGACCTCCTCTTTTGGTTTACCTTCTTCAACCAGTTCTGTTGCTGGGGTGGTTACAGTGACACCAAGCTGATGGTTTGAATCAGCATAACTTTAAATAAAGCATGACACCAAGTGCAAATTCTCACCTTGGGACTTTTCCAGATTGGCCAGAAAAATATATTATCACAGTGTCCTTCCTGAAAAGGAGATCCAAGTCAACGTTAGGGCACAGGTGGGAGGATGACATTTCTTTTGTAGAGATGCTCAGTAAGGACCAAGGCTGTGCTGTCTGCTAGAGAGGGCCTTGATCTGCCGTGCTAGCACATTCTAACAGGCAAGCCAAAAAGCAGCAGGATGCCCTACATGCTGAATTGGGGCTGCAGCACTCACAGAGAATAACAGAGTTAAACAGAAATGGGTTGGGTGTTTTCTTGCAAGGCCAGCAGTTTACTGGAAGGAGGTTCAGTATTCCCAAAAACTCCATTCCAGCAAGAAGAATGGGAAAAAGCTGTATGCAGTATGACTTCCCTTGAGTTACACCAAGGATTAATTTGGCCTGTTAAACTTGCAACGTAAGCCAACTGTAAGAGTTAGGATTCAAAAATTTGCCCCCTTCTCTGTCATTTTGGACCTATGAAAGCATCAAAACCCATAATTTAAAGGAACACTGAGATACAGCTACTTAATTTCATATCTTTTCAGTAAACCGAGCTGATTTATAGCAAATTTATGGTGGCCAGTAAAGAACTGTGGCCCAGTTGGTGCATTGCAGAGCTTAAAAAACAAGTTTAGATCCTCTTACATATGAGGAGATATTACACACTGCAAATCAATTTTTAAACCAAGGATAAAATGACCTATTAAAAAAAATATAAACACTAAGCCCATAATATAATTTATTCAAATTGTTTCAATCAGACAACAGAAGAAAAGAGCAGAACTCCTTTTCCATTGATTTTGTTTACTAAATAATTAAGCTGCAAAACAGAGTCCATTTTTAAAGACAGCACATGTTTTTAACCGCTCTCATATACTGATACCTGACATGCAGTTCAGTAGCATTTTGACACGCGACGACTTCCTTTGCCAAGATGAGAACAACGTTCAAGGAAAGATTGTTGTAGCTCAGACTGTGAATACCAGGAGAACACAACGTCAGCTGCTGGACCCAACAGCACACTCCTCTGTCATGCAAATGCACTCCGCTTCACACCCCAAACACTCTGAAGCACACACGTGCTTTTAACTAGCAGGTTCCTCCAAAATTTTAGAATTTTGCATTTAAGACCCAACAAAGACACTATCAGACCACAGTTTTTCCCTCTCAGTTATAGTTCCCATGAATTTAGAAGGAGACAATTCCTATATGTGCAACAGAAGAATCAATAACCATTTTTGACCAAAATTGTAAGGGATGCACTTATGACTACACAATTGACCCACACTGCAAAATTAAATTCTTACCGTAACAAATCAAGCAACTTAAGTACAGCATATTAAAGAAGAGTGGTCTAAACCCGCACATTTAAAACAGCCCTGAAACCATGATACTAGCAAACTCTGAGGATTTATTCTTTAAGCACACATTTACGCTGTTTCTTTACTTGTTGGACTTCACTCAACATGAGACATAAGGTCTTGCTCCTACAAATCCTGTGCCTGTTTTCAGGACTACGGAGCACCATTCCCACAGACCGCAAAGGAATCATCCACGACAGTAACACTGCGTGTGTGTAAGAGAAACGTGGGAAGCAATGAGGCTTACAATTACACTGGCTTCCTACCTTTTCCATATACTAAACCGCTTCACTGGGGACATGACGGCATTTCCATGAATCTGTTACCCAGTGTCCAGCAGAGCAGAGGAGCAGGTGCATTCCCCCTTTTCTCCTTCTTTCTGCCAAGCTTTTAAACACTTCTAACCACGCTGAAAGGCCAACAGTTAATTACTGGATGGGGTCCAGCAATAACTGCAGGTTTTTTGGGTTCACCAGCTTGCATGTGGGGGAATGGGTAAGACCTTTAAAGGCAGAGTCACTCCTGATTAGCTGGGGTGGGCAGGCAGTGCTGGGGACTGGCCGGACTTTGCCTTCCCGCAGAGGCAGCACAGCTTTGTGGCTACTCCTCCGCCACCGAAATGCAAAGTGTGACACTCGCAGCAGCTCTGCTCTGCCTGCTGCTGCTTGAGCTGCCCCTGCTGCCCTTTCAAAGGCAAACACACGGTAAATAAGTTGCATAGACTGGTTTCCTAAGTTGCCTTTTTCCCCTCGTGAGCCTAAATAACTGAGGACTGCCTTTGTTCAGGGACCTTTCTCTCCTGCTCTCTTCCTGACTTTAAATCCCTTCACAGATCAGGCTGGTTCTTTCCACCTGAAGAGATGCAGATTTACGTGGGAGTTTTCCTAGTGGTCAGTCCTGTGCAAGGAGTTTTAATCAAAAAGGGGTCTCAATCCAGGGAAGTGGCTAAAGAAAAGGCTGGGAAGGCAGCAATGGAGCCACCCTCTCTTATACAGGGGTGAAGCATCTCAATCTGAGCCTGACAAAGGGGAAGAGAGGTGAGGAGGAAGAAGAGGAAGAAGTTGTGCCATGCACCAAGTTGAGCACAGGCCTTGTAATTCCTAGAGAGGTGTCAGTGGTGGTAGAGCTCCCTAGGGACTGTTTTTAAATAGGTGGGTCAGGAACTGCCTGCAAATGTGAAGCTGAGTTGATCTCAAACCGAGCCACACCACCTCCAGCATAGCCCCATCTGCATTGTGAAATATCTGTACCCCAGGCTACTGCCCCACATGTCCCCCAGTGGCACTTCTGACCCTACCCCAGGCATCCAGCAACTCTGCTCTGGTGGGGACCTAAACCCTCTCAGATGCTCTGCTTGGTTTCTCAATGCCCGCCATGCTAAATAGGTTTAAGTCATTTTTACTCACTCTATTTTCTTTAGCTTTTCCATTCTGGAAAACACATCCATCACCCTCTTCACCTCCAGGTCCCGTATCCGATTGTCCTGCAAGCTGCACACAGACTGTCTCATCAGTATCCCAGGCCCCCAAGGAATGACCGGCTGATTTGAGTGGTGTCGCCACCACACACTCACTTTATTTCCTCAAGCTGGAGGCAATGTGACGAAGCCTGGACCAGGTTAGATAGCCCCTTGGCTGTGACGATGCCGCCTGTCAACCTGGAAAAGAAAGAACCATTCAAAAGAAGCACAGGGGAGACTAGCATGCCATGGAGCACACGGCAAAACCGCTCTCAGATGTGTGCCTGAGCCGCACTCCCTGTACACACACACACACAGAGAAGATGTGGCCTGACTCCATTGCCTGCAACCAACTTTCAACTCCCGTTCAACCAGGGCAAAATTCAACCCGGTGGCATCTCTTTGCTATGCATATTCATCCCTCGCAGCTCACAGACTCTTGCGGGTGCCAGACACTATTCTCTCCCCGCTTTGCAGTCTGCAGAAGGCTGACAGGAAAACCTACCCTAAACCACTTCCAGAAGAAAGTTCGGCTTGTAACCAAGCCCGTGCCTGCTCCCCTGCCTCAGCCACTGGAGAGAGCCGCTATTACTCCTGTCTAGACCTCAAAACCCAGGTGCAGTCTCCCACCCACTTTTCTCTCATTTGCACAGCCAGGCTGTGTCTAAATCTTGCCATTCCTCTCTGCCTGTTCCGCTTTTCCAGCTCTCTTCATTTTGCTAAGCTCAGGGGTGGAGGGTATGCCCTTTACTGTGGATGTGCATCTGAGGCTGGGGCTTCCCTCCGAGAGGCATGAGATTGCAGACGGCAGCAGTTTCGCTAGCCCGACGGCTTTAAGGGTGGGGGTTTGTAGCAGTTTTGCTAGTAAGGAAACCACCGTTCTTCCCAGGCCTGGGAGAGGGCAATACGACTGCAGAAGTCTGCTAACGCAGGCATCGCTTCCAAGGATGGCCACAGACCTCTAGAGCTCAGTGTTTCCTCTGCTTCTGCTCAGTGACTCTACCGCTGCCATGACTGTACTGCTCCCCCAACTGTTTCCCCATGCGCTGCGAGCGACGCTCACGCGGCAGGCTCACAGCCCTCACGAGGCCCTTCTGCTCCGTGAAGTCAGGCTCTGGATTCAGTCTTCAGCCTGATTTAAGGTTCATCACGAGAGAAACCAACCCCATAGATGGCTGTCTCCCAGCTACAGCCCATCTACAGCACAAAACTGCCATCAGCAATGCAGGGCCTGGGTAGCCTGCCAAGCCAGGTTGTCCTCCAAGGTAGAACTTGCTCCTGCAAGACCCCCGTAATGGCACTGCCTGGGCAAGGGCTGAGCAACTTCCAACATTTACAGTGTGCGAGAGTAGCAAGGCCTACGTGAAGTCACTACCCTCTCATGCAAGAATATTTCTGTAGAGACTCGTCGCAAAGCACTTACTCAAGCCAGCTTGGCTAACTGCAATCCCTTCTTCATCTCATTTTCTTACTGATACCTCCCCTTCTTCCTCTAGCTCTAGAAAAGGAAGCCTGCGGTTTAACCCTGGAGTCCTCCTGCCATTTCTCCTTGCCCTTGCTCTCCCTGTCTGAATGGAGCTTGACTGAAGCTCCAAAACAAACCAAAACAGTGTTTTCCAAGGCTTTTTTTTGGTGGGGGAGGTCCTCAAATCAAAGAGCCACCTACTCTTTTTGAGAATAATCTGCTACCCACCTGGTACCCTGATCTGTGCATGTGCATCAAAGGAGCCAACTCCCTGCAAGGAGTACCAACAGGCCCTGAGAGCCAGCTTCTGGCAGTACCTGTGGGCAGAAGAAACAACTCTTCTCTGCCAAACACAGGGGCATGTGTGTGCAGAGGGGGTCTTTTATTTGCAAAATATGCCCTGACTCTCAGTATCTGACACCACTACTGGGAGACAGATGGAAGGCGAGTGTTCCCTAAGGAAGCTACTGCCTTTTTTGGGTGCTGTGGAGCACAAATACTCTGGTTCCTTACAGAACTTGTACTCGCCTTCCCTGTTCTTCCAGCAGTCAGCAATGCAATACTCCTCGTGGTATTGGGTAGCAGCACAAAACAAGAACCACACGTATCTGTGCTGCTCCCTCAGACACCACATTACTCTCTGTGCAGCACTGCACAGAGCAGATGAGCCTAAAGGGAGCAGATGTAATTAAACTGCAAGATGGAAACACAGGAGAAGAGGCCCTAACCTTACTAGCAAACACTTACTCAAGCTTCTTCAGGCTCCCCATTTTTCGTAGGCTCCTGGAAAGAGCAGCAGCAAAGTCATCATCACATCTCCTACTCCGAAAGCTAAAACATGAAGAAAAAAAAATAAACACAACAAAGAACAAAAGAAACTAACCCACAGAGTACGTTAAAACATGATAAAAAGGAAAACACACTGAATTTCTATTGAAACAGCTGTTACATCATCTTCTCTTTTGCAGCATCTTTATCTTTTCACACAACTGTGAATACCTCTTAAACTTACACACCTACTGCAAGTACCTCAAGAGGAGAAGGCCCCTGCCTTTTGGTACAGCGACACCATGTGTAATTGTTGCCATATATGAAGAGAAGGCACAATCGCACGTCCCACCAGAGTCAGGACTCTAGAAAGTCATTCTTGACATAAGATCAGGATCTGCTCCTGGTCACACGTAGGCAAACCGAACTCTCACAAACAGAATGTCTAAAAGCCCCTGTGTGATGAGTCACTGAGTTAAAAAAGGGTTGGATTCAGTCCAAATGCTTTAAGCTCGGGTGACGGTATAGTCAAAATTGTCTAGAATATAAAAGGCATGAGGTTTATAGGAAAATGCATCTCTTTTATAGAACCTACTGGCGTTGTTGGAAAGAAAATAGTCCAACAGGTAAGGCAGACAAGCCCTTCTTTGAATCATTTCCTTCTATGATGGGAGGCATTAATACACAGCACCATTGGCTGCATCTTTTATAGTACAGGTTTTATACAAGTAAGAAAGTAGTTGACATGCTTGGGGACCCACTGCCCTTCACCTGCCCTTCCAAGACAGAGTACTCCCAGTGCTCACATCCTGAGGACCGTAACTGTAAGTTGGCACAGACTCAAAGGTGTAAGAGCCTGGGAAGGACCTTCAAAAAAACACCTCTTCTCTTAATTTGGGGGAACACCCCCACCAATCTCAGATGTCTGCCAAATCTGTTCTTTGGAAGCAGAAGAGACTATGCACTGCCCTAAGGCCTGTGTCAGCTACTTAGAGTTGGGATGTATCATCAGAAAGCTTTTCCACCAGGTAATTAAATGGCATTCCTCTACTCCTTAATGGAGGCACAGAAGAATTGATTGCTGTCCTTTTTACAATGATTTTCACGTTTTCACGTCTCTGTTTATGCTTCTCTACTTTGGAGCAGACAATGTCCTTTTGTTCCGCCTTTTCACATAACTTTGGGAGATTTTATACCTTTACAATCATTCTTGACACCTTCACCAGGCGAACTCCAGCCTGCTCCCTCTGCCATAAAGTGCAGCTCTCTCAGCCAGGTGTGCTCCTTTGAACCTTCTTCCAATAGGTCAAGATTGTCGAGAATTCCCATCCTGGCTCCTTCCCATCTTCTCCACATTCACAAACTCTAGACATATTCCTCCGAATCATTCATAAAAATATGGAATGAGATCAGTCCCACAACAGGATCCCAAGAGATTCTCCTTGAAGAGTTCTTCCAGCATGACAGCAAACCATTGGTGGAGTGTAGCTTAGAGTGCAGTTGTGGCCTCCTGTTCACCTAGCTTATGGTGATTTCACTTAGATCACAGTTCTCTCATTTGCACGTTAGATCCTTCTTACTTTTCTAATGTCAAGAAATACCTACCATTTTCTCCCTTATCTATTAGGCTAATTATCTTGTTGTTTGATTGCTTTGGTCAAAACAAAGAATGAAACAAAAAAAAAAAACAACCAGAATGGATTTATCACCTTAACATCCTTCAATCACTCATAAATTCATTATTTAATAAATTTCTTCAGTACCAAAGTTAGGCTACCCAGACCAGAATTTCTCTCATAACTGTTCCTCCCTTTTAAATCATAAATACCATGTTTGTCCTTCCCACCCCTTAACCCCTTCTCTCAGCCCATCAGCACAAAGCACGCAATGTGTTTACCTCAAATGCACTACATTTTTACAGCTGGCCAGAACCTCTAAACAGTCAACATCCATGGGACATCCTGCAAAATCCAGATGAGTCAAATCCTGGCCTGAGTTTATGACAAAAACCAAAGCTGACATGTCCAGAGGTGTCAGTCTAAAGTTTTTAAACTCATACTTGAAATTCAGCAGGCTCCCGATGTGCTGTGCTACTTCAGGGTCTTGCGTTTCAAATGTGCAATGGCAGAGCTCAATGACCTTAGGTCCTGTCAGATGAGTGGTTGCCAGCCTCTTGAGAGACTGCAGGATGGCATCTTGCTTATCCTGCACCCAAGCTTCGTCTTGTTCAGCCAGCAACATGAGGAATGTCCTACACTCTTTCGAAGACAGGCCTGAGAGGAAGATGTGAAAACTCTCCATGAACTCTGTCTTTGCTTCATTCTTTAAAGTCCACTTTGACTTCAAAGAGAACTTCTTCTTCAGGTAGTTCTTGTCCACTCTCTTACTTACCATGAGACACAGTGCTGCAAAAAACTCCTGCAAACTCAAGTGCACAAAGGAATAGCCAGCCTCTGGGAGGCTGCCACTTGTCTTCACCTCAAAGACAGTCAGCAGTCCATGTAACGAAGCAAATTCTTCCACGTGCTCTGGAATATCACCAACATAAAATACAAGCTTCTTATCTTCCAGGCCTTTCAAGGCAAGATCACACAGACCCAAAATGGCCTTCTTGTTACAGTTCAGCTGAGTCTCCTCGCTGCCTGCATGCTCTCCCTGCTGTTTGTTTATGAAGATGAGAAGCATTTTGATATAAAACTGTGTCATAGTCTGAGGAAGCTCCACACTTGTCTGATGTTTAAGGAGCAAATATTCCAGACAGATGCAGACAACATAACACAGAGCAGGGATCAGGCACATGCTGAGGAGCTTGGTGTTGTTCTTCAGGTGAGCAATCGCCTGCTCTTTGAAAGAATGCTGATGAAAATAGTGGCTGACATATTCCTCAACCTTTTCATGGTCAAATCCCCAAATTTCTGCTAGCAAATCCACTGTGTTTAGTAAGAAGTCAGGTAATCTCTTAGGTCGGCTGGTGACCAACACTGTGCAACCAGGTAGGAGTGTTCCATGACAGAGGTCTGCAAAGAGCTCAGATATAGACATAGGGGACGGAGGGGCTGGGAATCTCTTAGAAGAGGATGACACATCCATGTTACCTGCAAACTCATCCAGCCCATCAAAAATGATCAATGTATGCTGGGCATTTTCCAGGAGGTGCTGGAACACTGTATCAGGGCTGTCTTCTGGCTGAAGAAACAGGTCAAACAGAAGCTCCTTCAAAGTCAGTTTTCTTTTCAGTAAGTTCAGCTGCCGAAACTCAAACAGGAAAGTGAGGAGAAATTGATGTAAGACGCCTTCTGCCCATTTCTGACAAATCCTGTGCATTAGCATGGTTTTGCCTGTACCTGGTTTGCCAAATAAAAAGATCACTTTTGTGGTACCTGACCTAACAACACTGTCAAACAGATCTGACACTTTCACAGCTGTATCCACGCATTCTTCTGGTTCTGGAGTAAGTGCTACATCCTCTCGGGGCTTATCTGTTCTCTCTTTTAATCGAGAAGCTTTGCTCTGCCGAATAACAAGGTTGACAAAGGCTTGGTTGAAAGTTGGTGGCTGCATTTGTCCCTGTGCTGCTGGTCCTGCTGCTCTCCTACTGCCATATCTTTGGCGGACTGAATTGATGAGAAGATGCCGGTACCTTTCAGCTGAATCTAAGAGACAAGATGACAGAGTGAGGATGAGGGCAAAAATGTAAGTTCTCAGCCATGAGTGATCAGAAATACTGCCACTCATACACAAAGAAACACCGGCCCAGATCGGGGGCTGTTCCATGGAACCAGCCAGAGATGACAAATTTTGAAAGCATGAAAATAACCCATGATTTCTCCTATTTTTACACAGGGGCTGAAAGAGGAGAAGAAAATTCAGAAAAAAAGGTGAAATAGCTTCATATAAAAACTATATCTTATTTATCTCTTTAAGAATGAAAGTTAGGTGTTGGTATATTATGCATATGCATAACTCCCCGTTCACCCATGCTGGCCTTGTACCACACTTGCTCAACTTTCTGCATTTTGGGACGGACCTTTCATGTGTTTTGAGGTTGTCTTTGAAGATTTTGTAACACGGGATTTTTTCAATTCCTTCCTTCCTCCACCCTTCCTCCCCCGCCCCCAAGATCTATTTCCAGGGCTACATACTTCTTTTTGATGCTTTTATGCACATTTCTCCATGTGCATTTGAAACAACACTCCAAGCCAATCACTTGGCCCTGGGAATAGCCAAGCAACAGCACAGCAGTACATCTAGCCAAATAGTCATGCAACAATAAATTAACAATCAAACCAGCAGACTCCATTCACAACATGTAACCAGCTGTGCTTGTATGTACAAACACGTGTTGCTGTTCTCCAGAGTAGCAACTTTTCCTCCTTCTGCTTCAGCTGAGCCCAGTATCAGGTTTCCCTCACATCCAGTGTAAGAATAAGACAGATGCTCCTCGTAGAGGAAATCACCGGCTGAGGTTCCCTGGGCTGCACTGTGCAAGGGGTAACACTGGACACAGGGACAGAGGTTACAGCAGCCTCTCTACCTTCAAAATCTGTGGGTCCCTTACAAGCACCAGGGAAGGTGAGAAAGTTCCCCAGCGGGAGCTGTCTTTGCAATATGAGGAGGCTCAGCCACTCTTCTGTGCTGAACTGAGCCAGAGCAATGCACTGATCAAGGCAAGATGTTCACCACCAACATCCTGCTGACGTGGATTACTTTTGCTACAGACAATACTGCACAGTGCTTTGATAAGCAGGCTGCCAGGACCCAGTCATGGCCTGATAAGGCTGGCTAGCTGGTAACAGTGGGAATCTAAGATCCCTCAAGAGGGAAGAATCTGTCCCTGATGATATCAGCATCTCTTTGTTAGGGAGAGAGCAATGTTGATAATGAAAGGTGTTCAGCACCTTCTGACAAACCCTGTTCTCATTGCTTTTAAGTTTGCTGAGTTTTAACATCATCAGATAAGACAGCGCCTCCTGGGAGCACCTCCTCAAGGAGAAGTTTCCTGCTTGTAAACTTCTGGTCAAAAGCACTCAAGTCTTTCCTCAGGGAGAAACACTTTCATTTTTGTACTTTGAAGCCAAGGCTTGAAATATGGCTCCAGCCCAGGCCTACGAGGGCTGACCAGGGTTTTTCCCCCAAAGGCTTCTCCTGGCAGCTGCTAGCTTTGCCATCCTCCCTGTGTTTCCCCACCAGTGGCATGAGGCAGAGCAGGGCTCTGGGGGGGAGAGAAGCTAAAAGCAGAAGTAGAAAAGGGTAAAGAGGGGCAAATGAGGAAAGAAATGATGCTAACACCAGTGTCACACAGCCCTCAGGCCTGTGCAGGCCACTCCATCTTTCCTGAAATTACTCTGACATGACTTTATCATCACTCACCTATTTGCTTATTTCTTTATTCTAGGGGTGAGCTTAAATCATCCTCATGAGTTTTTACTGTGCTAGAGAAACTCTGGAGCCTTTAATGAGTTTTAAATTGTCAGTATGTCTCCTGACTTGGTTTAAAAAAGTACTTAAATACAGGGATAACCAATAGCTGGTTGCTTTACAGACATATCCTGCTTCAAGGGAGTTCTTAGCCTATGCCATCTACATCCTTTTTCCTCAGGTGGGATTTAGTGTATCTCTGCGGGGTCCCATTGCCCTTATATTTTATAATCTGTCGCATTAAGAGTTTATGCAGCCACAAAACAAAAGTTTTGTTTGAGAAGAACAAAAGAAGGGGGTTTATTTCTTGGGTGTTTTTGGAAAGAAGTTGAAGAGGTCCTTCCTCAGAGGGGAGCACACCACTGCTCTGCTTCTGGAACATCTGCATACCTAGTCGCTGCTGTTTAGCATCTTTATCACTCATAGAGCTGGTGCAATGGCGGCGACGATCAAAACCTGAAAATAGAAAAGTACAAACATGTCAAAGCAGCACTTTGAATGTCACCTTATTAGAGCTCAGTGGGGTGCTGAAAAAAGGCAAAATGGAAGAGACACAACTACTTGCAGATCTAGGCTGAGTTTACAGAATTGTTTTTGCAGTTGTGGAGTTCCCATCCTCGGAGATATTCAAAACCCGTCTGGATGCAGTCCTGGGCAACCTGCTCTAGCTGACCCTGCTTGAGCAGGGGGGTTGAACCAGATGATCTCCAGAGGTCCCTTCCAACCTCAACCACTCTGTGATTCTATAACTGAAGTAAAAGCAGAGGTGCATCCAAGTATAGAAAGTCAGCCTGGGCTGGTCCTCAAGAGGCCAATCCATTTCCTTGTCCAAACCAGAGTACACTAGAGCTCTCACAAGTGACAGAGGTGTCTAGGCTGTTTTAAAGACCTTCAGTAATAGAGGCCCCTCAACTACTCCAGGCAATTCATTCCAACACTTCAGTTTATACAGTGTTTCCTAGTAGATAACGTCAGACTTGCCTGGCATAGTATGAGCCATTAGTTTCTTGTTCTATCTACTATGGACATAGGCCCTCTAAGTTAGACATTCTTAGTAGTGATGGAGATCCACCACCTCCCTGGGACAAATAACCAGCTATGAGGATTCAACACTTATCTAATACCGGAGTATGACTTTGATTGTGCTTCACAGAGCAGTTAGTTAATATCCAAATTTTATCACTCTCAGCCAGCAACATCTGGGACATCAGAAACAGGCAAGCTGCTGGTGGAAGCCTGGCTTTGAAAATTTTTGCAGGAAACAATGTGAGTTTTCAAAAGCATGTTTTGCACGAGATGTGTTGGATTTAGCAAATGATGCTCAGATCCTTTTGCTCAATCCCCCCATTTGTTGAGGAGCATAGTGCTAAGCAGTGCCAGAACCTTAGCCAAAAGGTACCATAACAGCCTTATATAAAGCATCCTTGGAACTGACCCTACTGGCAGCACAGCTGCTGGAAGGCAAAAAAAAAAGAGGTATAAGCAATTCCCAGTTCTGGGGAGGATACCAAAGTAGAAAGAGCAGTAAAGGCTGCAGGCAGCCTAGTCAAAGGATTTATATTGTGAGCATTCGTAAAGCAAAGGAGAGTGTGCAGGGAGTACATACTCTTGAGCATGTGCACGCTTTTGAAAGCGCACGCTTTTGAGCATGTGAAAGAAGCCTGACAGACTTGAGACGAAGATACACCAAAGAGCTGTACCCTGTATCACAGCTACATGCTGTAGCAAAGCCCACAGCCCAGGTTCTTTGAACTGCTCGCCACTCCTCCTCAGGATTTAAGCCTACCCAAAGCAGGATAAGCCCATGTGATGGACCTGAAAGAGAGCAGCAACAGGAAGGACCAATGACCAGACATATCCTCACTCCACAGAAAGTTTCCTTGTGAGCAAAGCTAACTGTCAGATCAGCCTCCAAAAGCTCAGCTGGCCAGAAAGCACATGGCAAAGGCACTATAAATACTGCAACCTCACTGGTGAGTCTGCTCATAAGCTGGGCTCTGGATCTGCCTTGCTTTGAATACCAAAGTGCACAGGAAATGCTTTGTTACCCTGAGGGAACAGGGCAGTGACCAGTTATTTTTGGAGAACTCATGACACACGAGATACTGTATTTGCACTGCTGGGACTGAGACACAGCCTCCGAGTGACCACCAGAGGCAAAAGTGTCTCTGCGACCACAGGAACGGGTGGAATGGCAAATGGTTGGTTGGGAGCTGAGATTTAAAAAGGGGAACGCCAGCAGACATGGGCAAGGCAGGGGCAGGTGGGATGCGGCTGAAAGCCTCCCTCTCCCTGGCCAGGAGCATGAAGTGATTGATGCACGCACATGGGTTATAAGCTATTGAGGGCACAGGCAAATCTCATCAAGAACCACAGCCAGCTCAGCAAGAGGTTCAAGCTGCTATCAGTGCAAGTGCCTAAGCCAGTCTCCAGATTCGCACAGCAGGAATGGGAGCTCTCCCAGCAAAACCAAGAGCAGTTTTTCCTTCAGATAACTCATTTCTTAGCAAGGCACAGGCCAGCACCAAAGCCACGCTCTGCCACCAACATTAAGCACCTCTACAGGACCCAAGGCCTGCACTGTGCTCCCTGCGCCGTTGGGGTCCCCAGCTCGGGAAGGGAGTCTGCAAGACTCCTCAGGGCTGCAGCCTGCAGAATACAAGGGCTCATTCCCAGCTGCTTTGCTTTCCTCCAATACACGTTCCAGGGGGATGCAAACTGAGGGCAGCTTTCTGTGCAGACGTGTATCAGTGGATAATCTGGATTCTTTTTGCTGCTATCACCACCATTTATCCACTCAGAAAGCTGCAAGTCAGTCATCTCCTTTCTATCTCTTTCCCCTGTGAGACTGTTCATACGGGCAGGGCACCAGGGCTGGTGTTTCATTTCTAGAAACCGAATACCAGATGACTGAAAAGACAACTCAGAATTTTATTTAGCAGCCTCCAGTCCTTCCAGTAACTGTTACATGAGCGCCAAGAGACATTGCTCAGTGGTGACACATAATCTTGAGTATTTTCACTTTTCACCAAAGGCTTTTGACTGACTTTCAGGTTTGATGCCAATGCAAAGTGCATGGGGAAGTGGAGGGTGACCTAACAAATCCCTCATCTCCTGACCTGCACTGAGTGGGAAGGCCTCAGCCCTGAAACAAGCCCTAGAAATACCACTACCCATTCTTTTAAACTCTCACTCTGACATCTCTAAAACAGTTTCTCCTGGATCAACTGTAAATTTGTCTGTCTGCTCTTTCTTTAAAAGTCAAACCAGCATCCTCCACCTACCAATGAGTCAACCACACCAAAGGCACAAAACAGGGAGGTGTTGCAGAGAAACTGGGTGATTCCCTTGCCTAGAGAAACAAAAGTGAATGAGCTCCTTAGCAAAGTTAGGGCCAACAGGGCTTTTCTGAAATGCAGGGAGAGGAAATGAAACAAGGAAGTTTCACCTGGAAAGCATGGAGAACAGAAAAAAATCAAAACTGAAGTTGCAGTGACTTTCTCCCCCAACTTTTCCAGCGTTGTGGTCCATATGTCACAATATATGGGATATTTGTAGCCCTGCCCAGCCCTTGGGGAGAGCAGATAAATTCCAGGAGTAGAGCACCCCAGAGCCCATCCCAGCCTTACCTCTTGGCACACGCGTCCACTCACTCAAACCTGCGCGTGCTTCTTGCTTCTGGCTTAAATTACCTAAAAGGGTTGAATCGGAAATGAAATATGGTTATTGCCAGTATCCTGCTCTTGAAATCTGTGGTGCTGCTGGCCAGGCAAAAGCAAAGGGCAAGCAGCTCACAACACATACAGTGGTACGAAGCAAATGTCAGTAGAAAGGCTGAGGCAACGCAGCCAAGTTTCAGGCTCCCCACCTAATCCTCTCCTTTCAGCTTGCCCTGAAATAGAGTTACCCTCTGCTTTCAGGTGAGGAGTGAAACACATCTCATTCAAACTCAGAGTGTGAGCAGCTTTAGCTGATCGAAAACCACACTGCAGCCAAAAGGGGAAATCCCTACTCTGCCCTGTTCCCGCATCGAGATGTTTTTGTGATGAAACCCTCGGTAGCATTAGTTGGCAGGCCAGCCAGGGACCTCCTCTGACTTGCTGCACGGCTGTACAAGGAGAAGAATTGAAGCAGGGAGGCTCAAGCTGCCAGGAAACCCCACCTAGCATACCCATCTTCACAGACTATGTCCAAAAAACTTCAGAGAGCGGTCCAGCTCAGACCAAACTGAAGTCAGGATACCGACAGGACCGTTTTGTTCAGATAAGCTCCTCTCTGAAAACATCCCTCTCCAAAATCAGATGGGAAGCCTTCGTACACGGGTTACTTTCATTGGCATTTCCAGCATTCCCCAGCTGGGAACACAGCTGGGGAACTTCAGCATCAGCACAAAGCAACCAAGAACAAGGCTCCAAATGGGCATGTGCACTGTGCCATGGCCACACACAAAATCCATTCAATGGTTTGAATACCTCGACCCTTGCTCTATGTGTCATGTAAAGCAGAGTAAGCCAGTTCTGCTGCTGAAAGACTTGGTCCTGCTGTTTCTCCACTGCCCGTCTCAAGCCCTACTCTCATCCCTTGGTGTCAGCACGCATGTTCATGCAGCCATTCAACAAACTAAGTCGCAGAACTGATCCGTGTCATAACTGCTGCTCAGATTGGTTTTAACCTGAATCAGTTCTCCAGCCTGGTTCATCATGTGGCCTCACAAACTCTTTTCTCTAGGAGTAACTTTATGAAATGGTTACAGCAATCTAATGGGTACCTGCTGCTGCAGGGAGCCACGTGGTGTCATTGCACACTCCCTCATCTCAGCTGCAGGCACCCACCACCTCCTACACCACCTTTGACGCTCACTGACCCTGCACGAGCCAGTTTCGGCAGCTAAGCTGGCTGAGAACTATTTGCTTGTGTTTGCAGGTCTAGTTCCCTGCTGGTCTGGCAGACCCACCTGAAGACAAACCTGGGGATCTGGCAAAACCTGAAGGGCAGTTGCACACTTTGCTACTGTAACGGGTGGTCCTGTGTCCCCCTGCCAAGCACCAAGACCCACCCAATCCCTTGGGACAGCCCTTGCATTCACACAGCTATGCAGGGAGTCAGAATGAACTGAAAATTACCCCTAGACCAAAACCAAAAGCAATTCATCTTCAGCAGGACGAGTGACACTAACCTGTTAGATAGCACACCACACTAAAACCAGGATAAGCCAACCCCGAAGCCTTAAAAAACCTTTCCTTTTATGATATGTCAGTGCATTAAAAGGCTAAAATCTGTTTCAGCTCCAGTCCCGACAGAAAGCCCACCTCAATCCTTGCTCCCTTCCTGCTGATTGTCTAATTTTCCCCCCTCTTAATTCTGCAAAAGTAACTGCTGCTGCAGTTGGTTAGTAAGGCTGCATCAGCCTGACTGATGCAAATCACAAGTTACTGCAGAAAGAGTGTTAAAGATCATATTGTTAGGAAGAGTTCATGATGTCAGACTTCCTGCTAAGCAGGATGTTGACAGAAAAGAAGCAATAAATAGATGAAGTAAAACAGTAAGGGATAAACTGTAGCTGATGCCGTAGACTTTAATGAAGGAGAGCATGTGTGCACACTTTGTGTACAGTCTACAATGTAATATTCACTGTAGTGACCAGAGTTTCTATGGATCAGATGATCCTTTCATCAGCCAGCGAAGCCACTGCTTACAGGTGCAAACTAGAGCTATGGAGAAGTGGTTTTCCTGCCATGTGAGAATTTTAAGACTTTTATATTTCTTCCCTTCTTGGATCATGAAAATAAAAAATAGCAATTAAAAAAAAAACATGGAACAAGAAGATATCTTTTTCTTCTTCAAAGAAGTCTATCAAAACATTTCATCTCAGCTTTATTGGAAAGGGGGTGCAAAATTTTTAGTCTGTTTTTGTTTTTTTAATTTTTTTTACCTTAACTTACACTTCTAAGCCAAAAATTCTCCTTCCAGGAAAAAATAACCATGACAAATTTCAGCTGTTTCAAAACCTTTCTTCAAGAAGTCTGGAAGAGAACATTTGGAAAAATAACTTTCTGACCAAGAAATATGGATTGAAGCTAAATTATCTGATTAAGAAAATATTGCCATCAAAAAACTCCTGAGCTACTCTAGCATCAATGCTTTATGTCTTACTGCTGCTGTGACATGCTCCACTCTCCCAAAAAGCAGCCAGGAATCCCTACAGCACAGCACACCTTCTTCCTCGTATTTCAAATACACCTAATTACCACCTTGAAAACAGCATTTTCTGCCTGGGCAAAAAGACTTTGCTTTCAGGGACATTTCCAATTTGGGAATCTAGATGATATGACCATTCAAGTTCCCATAGGGTCCACAGAAACCCTCCATCCTTAAATCAGGCCAACTGTTCTTGAAAGAGTGACCACAGGCCTCCCTTCTCCACAGGTTACTAGCACCTGGCAGGATCAGGACGCAGAGGAGTGAACCCAAAGGGATTCCCCTGGACTTCTCTCCTGCCCAAATACCTATTTGTAAAAGCTCACTCCACTGCTGGCCCACTGCAACTGGCAGAAGAGTATTCAAAGCGAGGTGGTGCTGGCAGTGACGTGAGTAATGTGCCCAATGTGCCAAGAAAGTGCCCAACAATGCCAGCAGGGCATCGCCGTGCTGAAAAAGCACATCTGAACCTATGAACTGTCGTTATTTAGGGGCAATAACTCTTCTTGGAGGGACTGATCTTATTCCAAAGAATATGAGGAAAGATGGGCAGGGTGAGCCAGAAAGAAAGTCAGACTACGTTTTATCTAGTGGCTTGGGCTAGCTCATAGCTGCCTAGACACCATGGAGTGGAAAATCACATCTCACCAATGAGGGCACGAGGCACTGAATGAGTAGGCAAGAGCATTAGTGGCACTGCTGCCTAAACTGGTTTGTTGGCTACAGAGGGCCAATGCACTGGCTGTTGTTGGAGATGGTCAGAGGAAGCTGGCCCAGTCTCTATTACCTTCTCCTGCACAGCTCATGAGCAGTATCTCCAGATCCAGGGGGAGGTCACACTCCATGCAGAGGTACTGTACAAACTGTTTCCAGGTGGCAGGGCCAGCCTTCTCCAGCAGGTCAAGGAGCACTGAGACCTTCTCTTTGTGGTCAGTGATGCCATCCAAGCCACTGAGGGTCACCCCTGGGAGGAAGCGCTGAGAGGTCGTGAGCAGCCAGTCAGGACGGTGACCGAGGAACTCCACTAGCTGGGGGCGAGCACTTGCTATGGCTGTCTTCAGGTTTAGATCATCCATCTGAAAAGGGGGCTAGGGGGGTGAAACCAGAGAGGGTAGCAGTGGGCGTAGGAGCAAGAGGTGTTCATCCACACAACCCTGCTACCAAGCACCGAGCATAGCCCTTGATGACTATCTGTTTTTCTATGCTTTGATCCACCCAGAACCACTTATTTGCCTTACTCTCCCACTACGCAGTGGCAAAATCCTGGCCTGGATATTGTGGCGCAGCGACTGTAGTGTTTGCCTGCACAGTGCTCGATACACTGATACCGCAAGGGAAAGAGCAAACACCAAAAGTCCATTCTCTGTGGAATCAGCCAAGAAGCCACCATATTGATGGCTACATCGATACAATGGCCAGCTACAAACTGTAACATCTCAGGCATCTTTCACATGCAGCAGGACCTCCGCAGAGGCTTGGGACTCAAAGGGCAAGATACTTCCCTGCACAAAAGGCTCAGGCAGCTGTTCTTGCCATTCATTTTGCCTGGATGAGCAATACATTTCTGCTTTGGTGACAATGTGACAATGGTGACATCCTTCACTTCCCATGCCAGTTCCCCCTCCACTTCCCCTTCTTTCCCACAGCACATTCATGTTTTCCTACCTGCATCGTTGTGTGGTCAGTCTCCCTTTGGTTGTTCTACGTGCAATCCAGCAGCATATTCAAACGCAATGGTGGCTTCCTCTCCATACCCTACCAACAGACCGATCTGCTATTGGCACAGTTTCACCATGGAGTGGCACCCTAATGCATGTTGTGTGTCTGTACGCAGAAGCCTCGCTCTGTGTGAACGCCTAGGAGAAATAACAACAGAGCAGGATGTAGACATGAAGGGCACATGCAATTACACAGGTCACAGATCTAGAAGCTCTGCCTTTGATCCTGGGAAAAGCTGTGGAGCTTTTTCATCTCCACAGGTTGCAACCTCAACTCAAACCAGCAGTGATCACAAAGTCTGGACATCTGAGGATCTACTACTGATCTGATACAAATGAGGGACTCAGTCTTGTCCTCTGAGATGCAAGTGAAGAAAATGAGCTTTACAGGAACACTAGAAAGGAATCGCAATTTTTCTGATGTCACTGCCTGACTTGAGCTGCTCTTCCATGTCAACCTGCTGCTCTTAGCAGAAGTCAAACACAGAAGAAGATAAAGCAGCTTGCTCAACTCAGGCAGTAAGACCAGAAAAATTGTGGAAAGCTAATCACGTGAGGCTGCTCAGGTCTCGTGAAAGAATTTCAGGTGCACGGAACTGACAAATAGAGCTGAGATGGCACTTTGGGGAGAGAGCCCAGGAGCACTGGTTTCTCTGACAATGATTACCATCCTGCACACCTCCAAATGTCCTGCAGCAGGACCCTGGCACAAGCTAAGCCAGCATCAGGTCCATGCCACTGTGCTATCCTCAGCAGCCTGCTGCCTATGCCAGGGTCTAAAGCCAGCTCTGACTAAAGCTACCACCATCACCACCACTTTTGCAGAAAAGCAGAGAAACAGAAACCACAGGGAGCAGCCTCCGTGTTACTCCCTCCCCATCAAATTCCTGTCTTGCATCTAAAGGAGATGGTCCCTGCAGGTCCAAGACTGCTGTGTGTTAATGTTTTTGGTGTGGGGAAAATTCCCACAGTTGCTTTAATACCTTCTGGGTTGGGGCAGGGAGGCTCTCGTGCTCATCCAAGCCAGCTCAGGCACAGAAAGCTATAGTGCGGCACTGTCCAAACTAACAGGCTGTGCTGAGAAGCAGGGCACATTCGCCAGGGTCTCACGCTAATATGGCATCACGCAGACAGTCCCTCACACAGAGATTTCCGCACCTCTAGCAAGATCCGGAGAGCATGCGTTGGCAAGGTGGTGCAGAAACCACTCTGTGCAATCCAGGATGAGGGTGGGTAGCAAAAGGGAGTGAGAACAAAACAAAATAGAGTGAGTCTGCAGCCTGCGGTGTAGCCTAAGAATGCAGAGCAAAATTCAGGGTGGTTCAGAGAAACCCCAGGTCCGCAGGCTCCGGCCCTCCCTCATTGCCTCTCCTGGACATCACAGGAGCAAGGTTTGACCTTCTCAATAGGAGATGCTGCTGATGAGGGATTCCTGATGCGCTCTCAGGTTTCATGACTCCAAGGGATGCTCTGATTCAAAGATGTCCAGCTTCAAGTTGCTAGTATGGCTTAGCATCAAGCTTTGGCTCTCTCTAGCTATTCAACCATAGTAACTCCCTAGGACAAATGATTTATCTTTGCCTTCTACCCTGTACATGCAAAAAGCAAACAGGTCTGAGGTAACAGCCCTGCAACCAAAGACCGGTTCATCCCAGGAAGTCTGAGTTTACATGGGTGTGCGAAGGAGTGGGGACGGGGCAGTGACGAACCTAGTTCAGCATGAGAGCAAAAAGCTGGTATCGCTGTTGAGTGGAAGTATCCTGTTGGGAGGAAGAGTTTCCTCATCTAACCAGGCTTGCACACTCAGTGCTATCCTCCTTCGACTGTCCTTTCTTGAGCAGTCCTTCTCAACCCAACAACAACAGTGCCCCCACCACCGCAGGGGTGGAGTGATGAGGAAGCCCTTCCACATAGCTCACATCCTCTAGTATTCAACCCTCACTCCGCAGACATGTTCTCTTCTGCACCAACTCATTCAGGTAGCGACATTAAAAGTAAACCAGAGGCCTTCAGGCTTTTGCCGCCTTCTTGACCCGGCCAAGGAGGGAGGTGGGAGATTTATGTGGAGCTCAGGGAGGAACCAAGCAGAAGTAGAAGACAGAAAGATGATCTGATAGAAAGAGCCAAGACTTTCCTATCACAACAGAGACAACTCCTAATTCATCTGAGAGTTACCCTCATGTTGGAGGGACCTCACAGCACAACCATGCCACTCACAGGGGCGCAGAGCATGGGGAGAAGGTCATCTCTCCCACGTCCCCGTTGGGCACAGCACACACCCAGCAGCTGAAGACAGAACAAAGAGCAGGAGCCAGGATGGAGCGCTGGAGGTAAAACTGCTCGAGACGTTTGTCCGACTCAAGTCAAAGAAGACTTCTTTTCCCCCATAATCCAGCACAGCTCCCTGCCATCTCCGCACTGCACCTCTTCAAACAACCTCATATGTAACTCAGACAGCGCTGAGTTAATGTAGCAACAGGATGTGACCTGATTCAGTGCAGCAGCAGGGGACTGGTTGGGAAGGATCTAGCTGATCTCTTCTGTTCCTGACTTCCAGAAACCAAGCAGATTCCTGATAAGACCAAAGCTGATGATATTGTAAATTCTTTTACTAATCTCTGACTCTGACGGTCAAAACCATGCCACAAGTTGACTATTATACAATATCACTGTATACTGTTATCATATAGTATCACTGCAGAAGAAGACTGTATCCAGATTCCCATTCTAGGTCAAGCTTTCAGGATGTGTAACATAAAAAGTGAGTCAGCTCTGAGATCCGTCAAAATGTGGGTCAAAACCCCAATTTTTAAAAATCCACTAATGGCACTCATTCGGTATTCTAATAAAAACAACAACAACAAAATCCTGGTGAAATGATAAGAAAATTGGGCTTAACCACAGTCAATGTTCTCCTCATACCTTTTCTGTGATGCCAAAAATGGAAACTCTGAACCTTATTGGAAAGGATGCTGTGTGTTTTCCTTTCAAAATATTTTATGGCATGAAATGTTTTATGAAATGAAATTCATTTTATACTATAAATTATACAAACAAAGACTGCTAGTAGGAACACACACACAAAAGACTTAAAGGAAACAATGTTTCAATTAACTGGAAACTTTTAACACTTCCCTTGTAAACTTTCAAATTTAAGTTGCCATTCAAAACAAACTGCAAAATATCAGAACTTCTTGCACAACAAACTTCAATTCCCAACTTTTAGAGACTCTCTCATTTTACTTCTTATCCAGCTGAAAAACAGAGATCACTGTAGACAGCAGTGGCCTGACTTTATTCCCCTGATGACTGAGAACTAGCTGTGTAACAGGAACATATTAAAAAATAATAATAATAAAAAAAAGACCTTAATGTCACCAAACACTGAAAGCCATTCAGCCAAAGAGCAGACTAACACGAACGAATAGTGAAAGAATCATATTCAAGAAGAAAACAACAGTAAAAAGTTAGTTTGAAGTGTAGGCACTACTGCACAGCTCCTGTATTAATACAGCTTTACTAAATAAGCAGACACAACACCAGAAACAGTGGGCAGCAACCTACAGTAAAATGCCAGGAGTTACCTCTCGGCTCAGAATGAGGCACAAAAGCCTGCTGAGAAGAGCCAGAAACCCTCCGAGCCCTGTCCCAGTCCTTCAAATGCACCGGCAGAAAAAAAAAAAAAATCAACCACAATGGAAAAATGGCATTCACACCATTCCCGGCCATGAAAATTAAAACCGAAACGTGAAGCTCCCTGTTGCAAATCTATCACCCGCTTGCTTGCTCTGAGAAGCATATGCTACTTACCAAGGGGAGGAAAAGCCTCCAAAGAGAGCACCACCGAAAAAGGGGGTCGCAGAACAAAAGAGTTGGAGGTATGATGTCCACGGCCTTGATTTCACCACGGATTACACAACACTACTCCCCCAGATAACTACAGGTTTTCAGCGCCTTTTGTGACTTGGTGAGCAAGGACTGTGAAAATGAAACTAAAAATAGGTAGGAATTCCCCAACCTTAACTCTTCTGATCCTTGATAAAAACAGTCAGATCAGCCAAAATGCCCCCCAAAAAGCAACAGAAGAGTGTTATTCTAAAAAAAAAAAAAAAAAAAAAAAAAAGCTGGATAATAATTTAGATAAGCATTGGAGCACTGGTCCAAATTAGGGGATTTGGGGGTGAACAGTCTCAGTGGAGTAGATTCCTGCTTGCCTTTGGTTAAGGCTCTCGCAGGGGAAATACTGCTATCTATATGCACAGGTCTGATGATCCTCGGGGAAGGGAAAGTATTTATTTACCATTTCTGTTGAGCTGTTATGAGCTTTTCACCGCAGGATAGAAAGAGGTCCCCACTTCCCACGAATTAGCCACCCTGCCCAAAAGCCGATGCAGTCCACGGCAGGGTCCTGGACGAGGCAAGGCAGCACATAACACTGTTTCAAAGTTCATTTACTGGAATAAAAATAACCAGACTCAGCAATACCCATATTCCTGGGAGGAAAAAAAAAAAAAAAAAAAAAAAAAAAAGCTTGTTCTTGCAATCTTTTCTAGAGCACAGTGGCAAGAGGGAAGGAGGCTGTGGCTGCCCGGGAAGCGGAGGGCCGGAGGCGACCGGGTGCCCTGCCAAGGCAGCGAGGAGGAGCTGGGGAGGCCGAAGGTCCCATTTCACCATCTCTACCGTCGCACCATGCCTGCCGCGCCAAGCCTCCGGCTGGCGGTTCAACCGGAGCAAAGTTTGCTCTGGGCCACCAAGACAAAGCGGTGAGGCCAGGGGAGATGCACCCGTTGCAGGCAAAGTGGCAGCTACACGCCCAAAAAACCCGAGCGTCGCACCGTTTGGTTGACCGATATGTCGCTCTGGCTTGTGAAAGCCACTACGCTTTTGTCTTTCCCCCCCCCCCCCCCTTTCTGCAGGGTTAAAATAACTGGTTTTAGCAGTTTTGGAATGAACAATTTCCTGCCCGCTTTTCTCGCAGCAACGTCCTCCTCAGACCAGAAGCTCGGCCGAAAGGGGCTGAACGCACCCGAAAGCAAAAGCGACTTCCAACGAGGCTCTTGGTTTTATACGTCGCCACCGGAAAGCTGAGGGTCCGGCGAGGCCACTGAAGCCCCGTATCAGCCGGACACGGAGCCCGGGAAGCGCCCCCCACGTTACCTGCACAGGACGCCCCAAGCTGCGGGATGAACCCCATTTACTCAGACGCCCCTTCTCTTTAAGGGACTCGGGGGGACGAGGGAATAAGAGGGGACGCACCTGCTCCAGCCCGCCGCCATGCCGTAGGCCCCGTGTTTGGGACCCGCTGGAAACGCAGCTGCCTCCAGCTGCGGGCAGGGCGGAAGCCGGTGGCCGGACGCTGCCTGACGTGGCGTCACCGCCACCATCGCCACCGCAGGTCCCGCTCGGCGCCGGCTCCTCGGCCGTCGGCGGGGGAACGGCGAGGCCGAGGGGGGCGCGACGCCTCGACCCTCGCGCCCGGCCCCGCACGCGCGACGCGCCCTGAGGCGGGAGGGAGCCGC
>NW_020447214.1:68494-100571 GCF_003343035.1 Apteryx rowi | reverse complement strand
CGGCCGCCGCGGGGCGCCAGGGGGCGCCGCCGCCGCCGTCCCTGGCACCGCTGAGGAGAGCGGGGCCCCCCCGCGCGGCGTTTCTGGGCACCTGCCGCCCCAGCACGCAGGAGGGACGCGAGGGCCCTGCCCCGCCGGGCGCCATTTCGCCCCCTCTCAGCGGGCACAGCGGCAGCCAGGGCGGGAGAGCTGCCTCGTGCGGCAGGGTCGGGGGCTCCAAGCGAGCAGCGAGGGCGGCCGGCGGGCAGGTGGCGGGGGGGGAAGGCGGGAAGGCAGGGGGGAAAGGCGGCCCCCGAGGCGGGGGGTTCTTCGAGGCCACCGCGCATCCCAGCGCGACGTCGCCCCGTGGCCCCTGAAGCAACCTCAAACCCGACCGTTGCGCGGAGCGAGGAAGGGCCGGGGAGCCGTGGGGCCTCTGCTGCTGAGGCGACAGCGCCCTGGTTCGATCCCACCAGGAGGGCACCCACGGCCACGCGGGGGACGCAGCCCCCCACGCCTAGGGCAGCAGGCTCGCAGAGCTCCTCGGGGGAGCCCAACTCCAACACATTGCTTCGCAGGGGATGATAACATCGTGCTCTGCCTTTATTATGGTACAGTCATAAAATCCTTAAACGCAGGTCTGGTGCTTTAGTTTTCTTCCCCATGAAGAGTTTAATTTAAAAAAAAAGGGGGAAGGGGAGCAAAAATTGGTACAGGAAAATAACTGCACTGCTTCAGATAAGTTAATGCATTGTAGTAGGAAGGAACAAAAACTTGCTGACTGGGTAGATATAGTTTCTCTTATAATTTCTTCCTTATCATTTTTATTGCTTAAGTTTGCTCCCAGCATCCCAACAACACGAATGTAAAAATGCACCTAGAGCTCTACGCAGTGTTTCAGTCTCTGTAAAGAAAGTACCGAGGACATGAGATCTCTCCATTCTTATACAGCCCTGCTAATTTACATACCCTTCACTTTCTTCTGCAATACTTGGGTCTTTCGACATCGCTGCTTCTGAGCTTACTTGGAGTTTGGTAATGTTATTCGAGTTGCTTAAGTCCATCAAGGTCAGGAGCCTCTTGCTACATCTCAGTGAGACTCTTGCCGGAAACAAAAGGCAGGTTCAGAACAAAAAGGTGCTACGTTTCCAAACTGTGGCAACAGAGATGCCAGACACCGGGCAAAGCCTTCTTGTTGGCGCCCATGAGTGCTGACCCAGAGCCCACAGACTCCACAAATTCAGCCCTCACTCCTAAGCACACAAGTCCTATCAAGAGCCTGAAACAGGAGACTGTGTAGAGATGTGGACAATGGCATCTTTGCAGAGGAAAGGCTCAGTGGAGATACAGTTGCACGGAAACTGGAGCATTTCTCCAGAAAAGAAAAGAAAATTCAGCATCACTTTTAATGTCTGGGAACTGCTGGAAGCTGATCTAAATCAGCTTGGCTTTCAGTTGGTTCCCACACCATCTTTCTGTTTGCACAGGAGTTCCCACACTCCTTTATGAAGAGATCAGGTCTATAATGTTTTCTCAAGAAAATCAAGCAGCAAATGATCCGGGAAGCTAAAGTCAAGTTGTACAATTAAGTATCCCTAAGAAGGGTGAGGAGAAAAAAAAGTGTTATATTAACTTATACCGCACTTCCAACAAAGGCTTTGAAAACCAGGTATTTTTGAACTCTGCCTACCTTTCTTGTGATGATCTCAGGGCTTCTGATTTCAAACAGATGAAGCCCTTTGCTGTTCATCAGTGAAGTTAAAGTAGGTTCGATCCCTACGGAATCGATAAAACTATCCAGTTACAAGTATGGCCTTCGTGGCTTGACGTTCCCCATGTACTGTGACCCATCTGCCCGCTGCCAAAAGCTAATTGTACCCCAACGCCCCATGACCTTCGGCCCGATGGGAAACTCGCTCCCCTTGTCCCAACCATTTACAAAGGCTTCCCATTTCCCAAGTGAATCTAGCAGAAATTCCCACCAGTGATGTGAGATTCCCCTTAGCTGTAAGGGTTATTGCTGTGGTTTTTTCAGTGCTTAGGATTAGGAGATCTGCTGTTAGACACTTCATTGAGTACTTTGGCACTTCCGTAAAGGGAAAACTCACTTGAAATCACTTCTGGGATGCCAGTGACTGAGATCATTTTCTGCAGGAAGTTTCTTATGGATTGGTCATTCTGAAAGCCAGAAAAATCATACAAAAAGGTTTTACAGACATATTTTAATAACGAATGGCCTAGAGAATGCATGTTAAGGACTTACCCCGCTTGGATCAGCCATGCATTTAAAGGCTTTAAACTGTATCCTGAAGAGAAGGAAAAGGGGGGGGGGAAAAGCAGGACAGTAAGGGCTGTAGAAATCTTCTTCTCCCTGCTGCTCTCAAACATGGGCTAAAAGGGGCAGTGAAATGCTCAAGAGACCCCAGTACCAACCTGGAGTCCAAGGGGTGCAAAATTAGTTTCTTTTCCACATAGGCAGCTTGGATAGTGACAGTGATTTCCTGCACAGAAATGAACAGCATAGTTCAGATGTAGCATAGTTTAGCTCCACCTTGCCTTATAGCAGGGATTTACATTTGGAAATTCTGGTTTATTTGCCATGACCCAATGTTCAACATCTCTCTGGCTGCACCTCCAGATATCGCCAGGGGAGGACAACATTTTCCTTCTGCATTTGCATGCAACAAATGCTCCCTGATGTCCACAGCCTCTGCCTATGGGTCACTGGACACTAGCTTAATCTGAGAAGCACTGTATATAAGTATCCACTCTGAGGTTTCAATACTGAAAGAAAGCTTTAGAAGTTCCCCAGACCATCCTTGCCACACTGCACAGAACGGATGTTTTGCCATTTTACTGAGTCCTGTGTAAGGAAAGAAGTGGTTACTTAGGGTACTGTTTCACAATGTCCATCTCAAGCTGAAGGGTCATCAAATTGGTTGGGGAAAGTCTACCCCCAGGGTTGCCAGTGCTACCACAGGCAGTCTTGCCACACTGTTGTTATTTATAGCCAAATTAAAAAAAGAAGCCAATCTCTGAGTTCTGGCCGTTTGTGCTCATTTCCTCCTTTTTATCTGTATGCAAATGTTTGTTAAAAAGGAACATTCTGTTATCCAACTGCAGGTCACCACCAGAGATCTGGCAGGCCAGGAGCAGACCACATCCTGAGAACTGCCATTTTAGGGACCTCTAGTTAGGGTCTTCCGCAGTCCTACTCAAAGTTGTCTCAAGATATCACCTAGAGCACAAAAAACAGCTATGCCTGTTTCCCCCAAATACCCTGCTAACTCATCTCATTGTGATACCTGCAGAGAACAGGAGGGACTGTTCTTGATAACAGCCACGCAGGAGATTGAAACTTCCAGTCTACCCCCAGGCAATGATTTGCTTTCGTGCAGTGCTTAGTGCCTACACCAGCTCATCATTGCAGGGCTGGATAAACATACTGCCTTCTCGTGAGGTTACTCACCACAGCAAGGCTGTTGGCATTTCTTTTTGCTACCTTCTTAGATTCAGTATAAAGCAAAATCCTTGGTTTTGGATAAACCAATGAAGAACTTTTATACAGGATACACAGAAGAAGAGGTTATATTTTGAGTCTCTCTTTAGAGCTATATCTTCATTTCAGAGACAACCACCCTCTAAGTGGAGGTCTGAGCTAGAATTTGTGAACACAAAGTTTTCCAAATTAATACATTCCCTCAGTGTTTCCGTTCTCTCCTAAAATACTGCAGTTAAAGGAGTTTCACCTTGTCTGTATTGAGGCAGGTTCATAGAGGCTCACCAGAGCTTTCTGGTTTTGCAGTTACCACCTTGCACACCAGTGATATACTGGCCTAATAGAGTGACCTTGTTGGCTCTACATCTATCATCATTCCCAGCCCCAAATGTCAGGGAAAGAGATGGGAGCATTAAAAGGATCTGGCATTCTCCACTTCCCATAGCTCAGCAGCCATGCCCTTTTCCAAAGGCTTCCAGCCATTAATGTCCCTGAGCACCAGGAGTGGTCTAGACTCAGGACAGAGCCTGTTCCAAGATTTTTGCAGTCAGGAGAAGCAAGAACTGACCTTCTCCATATACAGAGCCATCAGGGACTCTTTTCCTGGGGGAAAGACGCTGATCTCCACAGCTACCAAAGACTTCACCACTGTCCCTTCAGGCTGGAGAGAGATATGGGGACGGGCGAGACTCCACACCTTGGCCACAGAATCATTGTAGGAGGCGCCTTGAAAAATCTAGTTCAAATAAAGAGCAACAGAGGAGTCAGGCTTTTGCCATATCACATCTCAGTTTCATGCCAACTTGCCATGCAACTGCATCCCCTTTGTAGCACCCAATTCCTCCAGTTCTCCCAGGCCCAATAGCCTAGCTGGGCTTCAGGGAAGCTGTGCCTGCACAGAGGCTGGAGAAATCCTCCCTGCAAAGCACAGCGGTTCCTCCATCAGCCCCTGGGCTGAAGCAGGTTTTACCGCTCCAGACTCTTGAGATGGCAAGGGAAGGACATGAGATGTTACAATGCAACAGAATCAGCTTGAGAGGTTCCTTGTTCAACAGAAAGAGCTTTGAACAGGATCAAAAGTTACCATCTGCACTGTCCTCCGCTGAGCCGCTGTGTCTTCGATTTCGAACAGCGCCTTCAGAAACAAACCAGAAACAGATTTTAGAAAAACAAAAGAGGTGGTCAGGGTTAGTGTGAATCCAGGTTGGGCGGACCAGAACATGAATGTGTGGCCTGCAGCCACTTCAGAGGCACAGCTGGATTCCTCCTGAGCTCACCTCCTTTCTGCCTCAGCACTCTCACAGAAAAATTGGGTTACTTCACAACTCAGTAGACAAATTTTCTATCAGCTGACATTATCTCGCTAAGGATAACCAAGTCAGAGAGTATAATAGACCAGCCCACCTTCTCTGACATTTGTCCCCTAGGCCAGAGAAGTTCATCTATTTAGATAGAAAGTAAGCATCACTCCCCATGACTGACACACCACTCTGAAGAGATGCACTACATGCTCTGAAAACCGTGTGGGACCAAGCCATCCAAATTCCCACTTCCAGGAACAGCTGGCAGTTGTCAGCCACACAATAAACTCTCCTTTGTTCTCCCATATACTCTGGGACTCAAAGGAACAACTATTTTGGCCTGATATTACTATCAAGCCATTTTGACCCAAAATTACCTGGTTGCACATATTTGCTAAGATGGTATCAATTTTCTGACCAGGCTCACACATAGTTTCTGACTACAGATTTCTATCTTCTACAGAAAGCAGCTCTCACAAAAAAACAGTATTTAGAGAATTTTTGTCCTCTCCACAATATACCATGTAATATACTGGTAGGGAAGGAACCACCCCTCAAATAGTCACCTGCAACTTCTCCCCTACAATGGTCAATGTCAGGCGCTCATCTAAGAAAGCCGCTGAAGCCAGAGAGTTGAGGATATGTTCGGACAGCCAGAAGTAGAGCATTCGGGATTCAGACAGCAGAGATGGGGAGAAAAGAGAGTCACTGAAGACATCAGAGTAGTTCTTGTACTGGACAAGGCCCTTTGAAGGAGAGCAAGTGTGTTGACAACGACAAGTATTAAGGAGATGGGACAAAACATCCATACTTGGACTTTCTGCTTGTCACTTCAGGGCAAAGGGCTGGCTGGCTAGATTCAGAGCAGAGAGCAAGCTGCTCAGCTGGTCAAAAGGCTGGGATCGGACAGCTCAGCCAGGCTCGGCTGCCCATGTTGCAGACTTACCTTTGGCTGGGTGCAGACACGCACCATGTCGGCAAGGAGCCAGCCCTTCCCAGTCTTCCCAATAAACATTGTGGGCAGAAAACCTTTGGTCTCTGAGCAGCCTGGGTTACTTTACCTTGTGATGAGATTCTAGATAATTTGCTTTTATTAAAGGAACTGATGCAAGGGAGATATCAAGTCTGATATCCTCATCTCGGACAAAATTTGCTGCAGGAAGAAAGCAAACAAAAAAAAACCCCGCACCTGAAATATGATTGTAAGGAGAGCTTGCAAAATTCAATTTTAAGACTTGCTGCAGAGCACTAACGAAGGTGACCCAGCAATTATAAAAGGAGCATGCAGAAGCATGGGACTGGGAGGTCCAGGACATTTGAGTGCTAGTCTTGACCTTGCCACTGCTCACTGTGACTCAGTTTCCCCACTGGGAAATAGGGATACTTACTCTTAGTTTTACATTCCTCTCCTTTTCCCTAACATTTGGGACTGGGAACTGTGGAAAAAATCTTTGGCAGGCAGATACAGATGCTTTTCAATATTTTAGCCCTAATGCTTCACTGCACGCTCAAGTTCAGGCTAACAAACGTCATTCTTTCTGCAGCTATCCTGCACCTCTGGTCACCAACTAACGAAGGAGAAATACCTTATGAACTGAAACATGTCTTTCAATCAGTGCAGTCACTCTTGAAAATCAACCTGAAGCACACGTTTCAAAGCGTAAAATTGCTAAGGTGTCTTTTGCTGCTGTCTCAGGACTTGGGATCCCAGACATGTTTTCAAAGGACTTTTTTGATGGATACGGTTACTGCCCTGCTGGTGTCTGGCTAAAGTGTTATAAGCTGCATGTAGAAAAGGAAAGCAGAAAATCAAGAATATTTACCTGCTAAGTCCTGTATAAAATTTGCCAGCACCTGGGCAAGAAAATTGATTTCCTCGCAAACCTACAAGAGGAAAGAAGAGAAAAACAGAAGGGGTGTGTGGRGGGGGTTGGGGGGGGGGATTTGGGGTTGTGCCATGCCAATATCTGGGCTCTGCTCAGTCTCACAAGTGACAATCTCACATTGGCATAATGCCACTGATTTCATTTAATGACCTGCTTCAGGAGAGCTTAAGATCTTCTCCCTGTTGATCTGCTGCCAGGAGACCCAGCTGCAAGTTGGATGCACGCCATCACACTGGTGCTGTGCTCCAGCACAACCTGACCCTCTGAATCCCACTCCTGGTGGAGGAAGGTTTGGGCCACAAGGTTGTCCTGGGAATTGGCACAACTGAGGAACAGGGAGGTGGCCACCTCCACTGGTGTCACATGCGCCAAGGAGAGGGTCTTCAGGCAGGAGAAACAGAGCTGGGCCATGTGGGGAGATCTGCTGGAGTTGTCAGTCTGAAGCCAGAGCTGGAGATCGCAGCATCAGCATAACCTCCCAGCTCGTCCAAGCTGGGGGCAGGGTTTGTGGATTCTTTTCACTTGTAGTGTTTTTTACAAACACAAAAATGCATTGCTGCTATCTTGTGGACATACATGAGCAGAGCACGGAGGAGCTAGCAGCATACAAACCAACCTTTGCTTCGTCTGCAGGTGGCAATTGATCTTACCTTGCTCTTGAGAACAAGCTTCAAAGTAAAGGCGATGAAATTTGTGAAGAGCTGCTTCAGCCAGCCCGGCCTGTGCAAGACATGGAGTGTGGTCAGAGAGACACCCAGCAGAGCCCGCGATGGGCAACACTCGGGCCAGAGCGCTTGGGACCCCACCGCCTTGCAGCTCTGCAAGCTAAGCCCTAAAATTGGAGGGGAACAGACTCACTCCTTGTCTCGCTGGAGGTGAAGCGTCAGTTTGTGGAAAGTCAGGTAGCAGTCCGAGGCATCGGCAGCCACCTGGTCCTCCTGGCACACTGCACAGGACAGAAAAAGAAAAAAAAGCAAACAATGACAGCCAACTCGCTACTGAGATGAGGAGGATGAGCTCACTTAGCAAGAACCATGGAGATGGAGCAGGGCTTCACTGGAGAGGGCCAGCTGGGGCTCCCTGCGTGGGGGTTTCACCACCGAGCCGTATGAAGGACACTGGGAGCACCAAACGCTTACGTTTGGAAAGGAGCTCATTTCTGGAGCACTGTGCTTGGCACAGAACCACAAGTGCCAGTGAAGGTTTCCGAAAGACTCAGGACACTACAAAGTCGGGGCAGGCAGGACTGCCTTACACCTGGACGCAGAGTTTCTGCTTGCAGCACGCTGCGTCCAGCAAAGCTCACTTACAGGGCACCTCTCTCCATGCTTCAGATACCTCTCAGCTTCACTAGCTGCTACCATCAGGGACTTGGTTGTGCCTTAAAGTCACCTGGAAAATCTGGACAGTAGTGTACAGCCCATGAGCCAGAACGGGTAGAGAATTAAGTCACATTGCAAAGAGTTTGGAAATTGTAATATACTGTCATTGAGAGCTTCGTGCTACTATCCCACCGGGGGCTTCCCAGAGCCTGGAAAGCATGTTTGGAGGCAAACAGAATAAACCTCCCTCTGATCCCATTAGGGAGGGTGGAGGAGTGCCACTTGCCTCTGTCCCCCTCTGGTCTAAGCCGTGAGCTATTGACCTTCCCAAGGAAGATGCTTCATTTGCCATAGCATGTCTCGGGCCTGACCCGGAGATAGGTGAACAAGCAGACTGTAAGGATGTTCACACCTCCAGCAACACAGCCCTCATTTAGCTCACTCTTTTGAGAAATGCCCATGTTTTTTTCAAGTCATCCTGCCCTGAAAGAGATAAAAGCTGATCCTGAAGGTAGGACAGAAGTCCGGGCAGTTCTTCGTGTAAATTGGCATTATCTTGCTGAAATGATTTGTAGCAGCCTCCTTTGCTTGGTCTGTTAAAGCTATTAGCTCTTCAAGGGCCAGGTTGTCTCTTGCCCCGTGTGCATGGAAGAGCGCAGGGCAGCAGAGTCTCTGGATGCCGTCTGATCTCTGCAGAGGAGAGCGGAGCCAGCGCAGGGTTCCCTGCTCCCGGCTACGACATGTCCTGCTGCCTTGGAGGAAGCCCACACACAAAGGACCTAGCAGCTAGCAATCCCCAGCTCTTACTTACTCAGTTTAACATTTATCTGGAGATCAATTGAAGACTCGATTTCAAAATCGACTGAATGAAAAAGTTGCAAACTGTAATGGAAGAACAGAAAAAGTTCAGCAATCACACATCCGTGACAGGAGCAGGTTCTCCCTGACCGGACACCAGCAATGGGCTGGATTTTATAACACTGTTTGCAGAAGTCTTTGCACGGTGGGGTACAAAACACCAGTGTGCTGCAACCTGCCACAAAACCTCTGGCTTCAAAGCATTGCAAACCACCGCTATAGCAGCACTTAGGAAAATGGGAGCATTAAGCCCTTTTTTTGCACTCAGACCTTTTCCCTTGGACAAAAAAGTGCGGGGGACTGTTGCCCCCACAACCTGTTTCTTTCTGGTGGTAATTCTGAAGGGCGGTGGACTTCGGGGTCACCAGGACGCAGCTCTCCTGGAGGGAAGAGCTCTGCCACAAACCCACCGCAGTCTCCTCCATCCCCATCAGCCGGCTCTGGGAGGGCAGCATCAGGCAGGAGATGAGCAGGAGAAAGTCAGGGAGAAGCAACGAAGGCAGTGGGAGAAAGCCAACTGCAGGTTTTGCCCTTCTCGCCTCCTCATGCAACCAAAAGCAATAAGAGACCCAAGGAGACTAAGTAGCACTGCTACATAGAGCCTGAATGATGCAAGATTTTAAGTAACTCTGCCCTTGCTAAAAGCCAGCGGAGAGGGAACCTGCAGTTCAGTACAGGAGCAGCGGAGCAAGCAGGAGGTTCCTGGGTACTTACAACCAGGCCCCAGCATAGCCGTAGTTCAGGGTCCCTTTGAAGACGGCTGTCACGTTTTTAATGGCAATGTCAATGGCATCATTTTCCTTGAGCTCCACATCACTCTGCTCAATGGACAAGTTGTCGACCTGGATGCTGGAAAGAACAAAAACCTGGTGTGTTCCCAACCCATGGCTGTGCTCGGTGCAGGGCCCCCAATCGTGGAAGACGTGTTCGTTCTCAAGCACGTAGCATTTCTAAAGCAGCCTGTGCCTCCCCTGGAAAGTGCTCAGGAGGCTTTGCAAATTAAAGGGGCTAAACACAACGGCAAGGCTGCTTTCACTCAACCTCGTGCCCTGCTCCCCACAAACCAAGGTCCTCTCCTCTCCTGCGATGTTTCGATACAAGCACAGGGATTGCTTTAAACATCCTGAAATATGTGCAGAGCAATGTGCTTTGGAAAAAGCCAGGTTTTATTGCAGTGCTCTTTTTCAGTAGGAAACTTCTCCTGCATTTGCATCACTGTATTCATCTCACTATATATGTTTTCTCCTAATAATGATCCAGTTAGCAACACAGCAAAATGCAGCCTCGTTTGTCACAGAATGTTTACAAGTGAAATCGTGCTGTAAAGGATGGTTTTGTCAGTCCCAGACTGTGTCCCATCTTTGCACTGAGTAAGCCACTGGCACCATCTATCGGCGAACGGGCCACCAGGAAAGCTGAGAAAGCTCCTCACAGCCCCGATGGACAGAGCTTTCCATCGTGATTTTCAGAGGTCTCCTCTACTATGTTGCCTTTACTGTCTCCCCACAGAAGAGGAACAGCTCCTAAATAACATGTATGCAGCCTAAATCCTAAAATGCAGATCATTTGTCCAAAAAGCACAGACTAAGTCTTGCAATGCAAGTTATTTGTCTGAACGGCATAGGTTGGAAAGGGTGTTTGCCCTGGTCCAGGCCAGCGCTTGCCCTTTGCTTTAAGCAGGAGTTACTGCATCAAAGCTTCCTCCCAGGCAAGTTTCTGATCCCCTCCGTCAGCCTGCACCTCCCATGGCGCAGAAAGGAGCCAGAAGCATGCAGCGATACTCACTTTGTCAGCCTGTAGGCCACCTTGCCGAGGAACCGCACGGACCTTTCGCCGGTGATATTTGGGAATTTGGCATTTCTGAACGCTGCTTGAATGACCTGTGCCGTTTCCTGGTTCACTGCACGCGGAAGAAAAGGGCAAAGATAAACTGCAGTCTTTCCTAGTTATAAAGTTAGGTCCACACGCTGTATTAAAGCACTATGAAAGAGCTTTATCAAAGGTACCTCCTAACCATCAGGCTTAAGGGAGCACTAGAAGTAACTTCACAGTAAATAGAAAAAAAGTCATAACTTTAGCAGCTGATGGCAGCTGGGGACAGCACTGTACATGGCTTGACAGTCACAAATAAGCTGTTCCCAAGTCAAGCTCAGCTTTCCCACACCCAACCTGTGCTTTAGGGGCAGATTTTGGAAAGGTCCAGGCTGTGCTTGTCTTTACACTGCACAAGCTGTTGACTTTACCCCATTGCTCTGCTATAGCAGACTCCCAATAAGCTGAACGATGCTGAGAGCAGGAGCAATCAGACTCCAAGGAGATCTTGGACTTATCAGATCTGATGGTGCCTGACAGCACTAAGTAACATCGTTTGTCCTCTCTCTGGAAAGAGAGCCAGGGAAATGAGAACCTGAAAATCACCCATACTGCAGTCAGCTGTTGGTCCTCTAAAGATAAACCTCTGAAACTGAGGTTTCTGTACCCATTGCACTGAAGTTATTCTGCCCATTCCAGCCTCAACTTTGGGCACGTCTCAGGCAGAGGATGAGCTTTGTACAGGAACATTTTCTTCGAGAAATACCACTCTCCATTTGGCCCAGCGTGCTTCTCTGCATGTACTGTTGGCCAAGGGGATGGGACAGAGCCATTTTTGCTCACTCTTTGCAGAAGTGCTAGTTATTCCCCCACCACCACAGAGCCCCAAACCCTTGTAAAAAAACCTGCAGGCAGGGGATAAACACTGCTTCTCTGCTTCCACAGACCAATGCCTGGAGGTGAGACTACAGCAAGGAATTGAACACTTTCTTGCTTGCGCTAGTTCTTCCATCACTCCAGCCCCCAGGAGCAGCAGCTTCGCTAAACGCTTGTCTAAGGGCAAGCGTTGGGTACGGTTTTCTAGCTCCTTTCAGGAGCTGTGGCTATTCAGGTCATACGGGTGCCCATGGTTTAACCTGTGTTCCCAGGCAGATGTTAATACATCTCTCTAGAAAAACAGTTCCCCGAGAGCTGCAGGAAGCAAGGAACATCCTCACCTGGATGATCTTCCATCACTAATATCTCCTGTTGGGGAGGGGGGAAAGCCAGCCCAGTATAGCAGGGACTTACACAGCAATGCCGCGGGCTTCGTCATCCTGCAGACGATCCCCGTGACGCTGTAAGGGAACGGCCCGAACTCACAGGCTGCTGATGCGTGGACAAGCGCTAGCAAGATCCCGAAGGTCCCCAGCCTCATCGTGCCAGCCCGAAGCATCCTTGGCTGGAGCAGAGAGCACGGACAAGATCGACTGATCCTTGGCCCTGGCAAAGGCTGCTTTCATACCTCCAAGCAGAGCTCATTCAAAGCAGGACATGACCTGCTTCCTCTAGTCATCAAAACTCATCACAAGTTTCCTAATCTTCTTATAGTTTCCTTAACCCTCTTCAAGTCACACGCTGCCTTCCTCCCACAGCAGGTGCTTGGCTGCAGGACGTAGGTCTCCTGCCAAGGCTGCTCTAACATGGGGGTAGCTGCATCAGCGCTGATGGAGAAGATGGGTGCAGAGATTGGAGGGGGAAAAATTTGCGGGAGCGGCCTTGAGCTTTGCCCACAGCCAGTTCACCATCTGCTCTTAGCACGGAAATTTCCATATGTTATAGGGATGCTCACGTTTTCTTGCAGCAACTTCTCTGCAAAGCCCTGTTTAAAGGTCCCAGCCTGCTTTATTAACTATTACCCCCTCCCCTGCTTTTGGGCACACGGCAGGGAAACTGAGGCACTCTCGCAGGAAGAGGGGCCCGGGAGACCCTCCAGCTGCTGCCCTGTGACCCCACATCTCCCACCTCCCTGGAGAGCACCGTGACCACAAGACGATTGCTCCCACCACCCTGGGATGCTCCCAGCCTCTCCACTTGACAGTGGCTATTTTGGGGACCCATCGCCCAGTTTCCCACCTTCCAGATGGGGAAGAAGCTTCCAAGCCAGAGCTTTTCACGCACCCGCCCTCAGCTGCTATTTAGGAAATGCTAGAAACCCAAGTTCAAATCCACTGCTTGGGCACACCTGCCCCGCACACCCCGGGTCCCATCACAAAACAAGCTCCAGGACAAGCAGGACCCGGGTTATTTCAGCAACGAGGCTCCCGGAGGGACCCACGAGCCAATTCACCACCGCAACCAAGGGAGAGGAAAAGGCGAGATCTTCATGCTGCTGCAGGAGCCTGCTCAACCGCCTGAGTGCGGTGAGCCTGCCGAGCAAGGCAGGGCACCGGCCTCCCTCCTCTCCCCAGCCCGCTTCTTGCCCTCCCCAAGCCTGGGCTCGCTGGAGCTCGGTGTTTGCCCTGCGCCGGGCGAGCATGCTTCCTCCAGGGAGCCCCATCATCCGGCAGCCCCCGCCCTGCTGCATTGTTTTCTTCCCGAGTTGAGAAAGTGAATGTCCTCGGGTACCCCGGCGGGAGGCACTCGCGGTCGCTGACCCGCCAAGAGAAACCGAGCGGCCGGAGCCTTCCTCCAAACTTCGCCAGGGGAACAGCGCAGGGGCTCAGGACAGACTCCCTGCTGCGAGTGGTACCGGGCTGGCCGATCCCACGTTATGAATCAATGGCCCCATGTTGGAAACGTAAGTGAAGAAAGCAGCACACAACGTGCACTCGAAGTGTCCATCCATCCCAGCTGCGCCAGCTCCTACGAAGCCGCCTGAAGCCACCGCGGTGTCCCCCACGGCATCCTTGCTGCCCTGGCAGGGAGCCACCGACACCTGGAGAGGGGAAACATCTTCACGGAGAAGCTGCAAAGGGCACAAATGTGTCGTTACCCCGGGCTGTTACAAAGGGAGCTGAGTTCCTGCTCCTCTTAAGCATATAAATGAAATGGGCTTTAAGGAACACAAGTCTTCTGCTGGCTTTGGTTTCTATCCTTCAGCTCACCCCTCTCACACGTCCAATCCTTCCACAGTCAAAAGGCAGAGGAGGGCTGTTAGAGCAGTGGCTGAGGCCTGGGGAAGGCCTAGCTTTGATATGGGGGCACCCGGCACTGGTGCCCAAGGTTCGGTAAGGGCAGAAGAGCGAGGAGCATATCCAGCGCACTGCTGCAGGCACCATCCAGCGCTTTTGCAGCTCCCATGCTCCTTCACCGCTTCAGATGCTTCCTCTAGCAGACAGCCCGAGCTGGAAGAGCAAGGAAGGAGAGGGGACTAGCGGGCATTGACCTCCAGCAGGAACAGGAAAGCCAGCAATTTTCCGACTACAACAGCAAAAGCATCTGGAATGCAGAGGTGCAGGGAGCATCCCTGCCCTGGAGTAACCAGCCGGAGGAGGCTACGACAGGAGGGACGCAGCAGCCAGCCCTCCTGCTGTCAGCACAAGTCGGGGCAGACTAGCAGGAGGCAGGGCACATGCCTCCCTGGCCTCCTTGCCTTTTTTGGCTGAAAAGTAACACAGTTAAGCTTGCAAGCAGCTTCTCCACTGCACTGAATGAGGCATAGGCACATGGGGACCCATGAGAGGGTGGCGCGGGGACACTGAGCAAGGAAATGATGTTATTTTGCCATTTAAAAATCCAAAGAAAGATTGATTTCCAGCCTGCTGTGCAGTGCTCAGAAAGGGGATGGTGGAAGAGCTTTCGATAAGTATTTGCTGTGCAAGGCTTTGCGTGAAGGCCACACGTGCACACATATACGTGCTCACCACCTTGCTGGGGGCCAGACTCTGCCATCAGTGACTGGGGTTGTTTTTCCCCACAGTATCCAGAGCAGAGGTTCTTGGTGGTGCCATTAATCTTTGCTCTACACTGACCCAAACCTTCAGTGTTATCCTGCAGCTGCTTCCTGAGGTAGCCTTCCAGGTAGCAGGGCCACGTCCTGCTCTGTCAGCGAGATGGGCTCTGGCATCACCTCCAGGCCCTCTCATAGTCCCTGAACCGGTGAGGAGAGGGAAGAGCACCCCGTACCAAGCACAGCCAGCAGCACCAAGAGGGGCTGCAGCAACCTTCTCACACACTGAATAGACCCTGTCTGGGGTCACTCCAACCCACCAGCTAGAGACAGGTGTCAGCAGGGATGTCACAGGGGAGTTTGGCCCAGGTGCTGAAAAGCCTGAGAGCTTTTGCTAGATGTGGCACAGCACGAATTTGGGATGCTGGGCCCTGGCCTTGCAGGAACAACGGCACTGCGCTCCCTGCCAGCACAGCAGACCCACCAGCTAAAGAAAGCAATTGTTTGCTGGTGCCTACAGCACTGACATGAAGGTGATCTGCAGGCTCAGCTCCCTCCACACCAGCCTAACTGAAGAAAAATTTAAAGCAAGCGTACACCTACTGCCCCATCTCAGCATCTTGCAAGATGTTCGTACTAATGAGGGCATGGGATCGCCCTGCTTGCAGGAGCAGAGGAGACAGCAGTAGCAATGCTGGAGGATGGGGAAGAAGCACACTCCCCTCATCCTCCTAGTAAACCCATCTGGACTCATACTGCCCAACACACACATCAAAATGACTTACCCGGGGATCACAGGAAGGCAAGCCAGCTTCGCAGCTAGCCCAAACCCAGCTGCCGCTGTCTCGCCCTGATCTGGCAGCTCAGCAGGAAGAGGCCCTGGTAAATCCCAAGCTGATGCAGGAACCCACTTGTCAAATGTCCAGCTTTGTCCCTCAGAGACTGCAATTAAGTCTCATGTTGTCCGCTGTTGTGTTTTAAGGCTCCAGCAGCAGGAGTCTTTGGATGAAAAGAGACTCAGCTTCGAAAAAAAGTTATTTCACAGTTATGGTCACAGCTTGAAGTTGTGACCATGACAGGTTTTCATATTAGGCAGCAAATAAATTCACAAACTCTTGTTTACAATCATAAGGTTTTAAAAGGTAATAAACTATCACATAGGAGGCAAATAATCCATGGCTTTTTGAACAAGGGAAAGAAGTCTCAAGTATGTTTTTCACAAACTTCCCCTGAAACCAAACTAACATCTTCCCTCCCAGCATCACCAAAGACCCAAAATAGCTGGCGCACACACAGCCCCAGGTGAGCCTAGGGTTTTCACAGGTGAAACTGCTGAAAGCCCAGTAGAAGAGCAGCCAGTTGTGTCTATGCAGCACTGACTGCACTGCCAAACCCAGACTGAAAAAGCATCAAATACAACTTTTGCTGCTGACACAAGAAGCTCCGGGTGGTTCCTTTGCTAGGCAGCACATGCCAGTGAGGGAACCAGCACAAGGCGTGCATAGGAGAAACATCTTCCAGCAGCTAGCATTTGCCCAGTGCTCCTTGGCAGGCAGCTGAGAATTAACCAACCTCCAGCTCTTCACCACAAGCTTGTGATGCTGGCCATAGAGCAGGCCTAGTATTTTGCCTTCAGGATAGCATTTAATTTGATATTCAGACAAAATTAAACACTAGCAAGAGTCTCAAGTCTGAAGATAACAGCTCTGCAAATCCCACTCTGTCCTCTCATGTACCAAACAGCTACGAATGGATTGCAATCACAAGGTGAAAGAATAAAGAGAGGTTGCAACCCTTTGCTGCAGAAGTGCACAGCTGTTCCGATGTCCCCAGCTGCAGAGGACCAAGGGGAGAACAATGCATGTGCACAGGCAAAATGACTCTGGGGAAGAAGGGGAAATTAGGCCCTTCCAAAGTCTGTGCTGAACAGCAACCTCAGTCTCATTTTATTTATGTTCTGAGAGTTAAGGACAGAAGAAATCCATGGTGATAAACAGCACCTCAACAACTCTTCAAATAAACAATCTTTTAGATGTATCTACGGTGAGAAGAAAAAAAGCCTGAGATAAGGCAGACCATACATTTCTCTCTTGAGCTGTTTGCCAGCAAGGACAAGGATCTGCTCACAATCAGGGGAAGCAGCCAGAGGCTTTCAGAAGACAACGCAGCAGAGAGGCTGGTTGTATTCCACTGCTCGCTTTGCCACCCTGTGGCCAGTCACCACCTCCACAACCAGGTTGGTTTGAGGGATGAACTGGACAGCACACCGATGTCTGAACAAACACATTAGTTGCAGTAGCACTCAAATGACAAGCATGAAGATGTAACATAGGAGCTGGATCACTCAGTTTAAATGTTGTGCCCCAAGCCAAACCATTCTCCCTTTCTGGCTTCTTAAACCCATAACCCCAAAGTTGCAGAAAACTGCATTTAGGAAGGGCCTCAAGAAGTCACCTGCCTGCTTCTGCTGTCCCAGCAGAGGATCACGTTATTCCTTGCTATTGTTTATTCTGTTCCCTGAAAACTTCTCACACTGGAAGTCACCAATGTTCACTTTTTCCTAATGTCTAACCTCAATTCCCTTGACTAATTTAAGGCTTGTGCCAATTGCCTTGCCCACAGCTGACATGCAGGTCATCCCCTTTTCAGTATTTACATATTTGAATATTTCCACTGCTCTTTCTCCAAGCTAAGCAGCCTCAGCTCCTTCCATCATCTCACCCCAGCCATGTTTCCACACCTCCATCATCCCCGCTTGCTTTAGGGCTTTCTAGCTCAGCCGTAACATTAAGAGCAGTGCCAACTGCCACAGAAGCTGAGGGCTTAAAGCTGATTAGAGCAGAGTAACACCAATTAGAGCTACAACACACCCAGGCAGCCGGACTCATTCAGTCCGGATCACTGAGCTGCACACCCATCGGGCAGACGCTCCCATTTTGCTCTTTGGCCACCGGTGTTCTTGTCTGGGTGCAGCAGTTTGTTAAGCTATGTAGTGCTTACTTTGATGCAATTTGTCCAGCACTCTGCCTACCTGCAGTCATCAGTTTCCCTCCTCCCCAATGGCAAACAAATGCATACATTTCACTAAGTCATTAAAAAAATACACTCAAAGGCCATTCCATCCTTCCAGGTAGTTTTTTCCAGCCAGTTTTGGACCAATCTGCCCAGTTTTGCATGGCTTCAGTTATAAAAAAACTCAAAAATGGGACTGCTCTTTTACTCCTACACCTCTGATAACTCTTCAGATAGAGATGTTTCACAGCAAGTAATCCAGCAATTGATTCTTGTTACCTAAACTACTAAAAAACAGTTTCTTATTGCCAAGAAACACCCTCTTGAGACCAGGGCCAAGGCATCTCAGTTGATTTAGGCACTCTGACACACACAAATTATGAGTAGACCAACCCTGTAAGAGAAATCCATCATCCTCAAAATGCCATGCTGAGCACAGGTGGGCTCACCAGGGCTGGGGCAAGAAGGGAGAGAGGACAACCTCAGAGCATCCTCTAAGGCTTGCTCACTCTAGGTACGTTCTGCTTAAGCAACAAAATTCACTACCTCTGGAACTACTTCAAAGTATTTACAGAAGACTATTGCTAAATTTTATCACCTTGCCTGCCTTCCCTCCCATGCCCCCCTTCCCCTCCTCCCAAAACCAATTTCCAGCAAATTGAAAACATGGTAAAAAAGTACTTCTTGGCAAGAGGTTCAGAAACAGGAACTGTTGGCTCTGAACAATGAGTTATCATTAAAAAAACTTGCTGCAGCAGGTAACATTGACTAACCATCTTTAATGTCAGTCTAACCTGAAATGGCAAGATCAGGCATTACAGATTAAGCAGTTAAAATTGATTGTACACAAACTCATGCATGTTAGCACTGACAACATTTTAATCTTAGCAGTTTTGCCATCTATCAGCAAGCAGCACTGAGGAAAAGTGGTCTGAGTTTCATGACTATTGTCCCTAGACACAGCATGCTCGAAGATAATTTAATCCCTGAGCCAAGGTAATGCATTGCAAAGCCAACAAAAGTCACACTGCACCAAAGGGACCGAATTCCAGCTTTCCAAATGTCTGCAGAATTCCTTGCTTCAAGAGTGTCCATGACCTTTGTGCCTACACAAATTGTTTGCTCATGGAAAGCCACCCAAGACACTTAAAATACTAAAGGTCACTGAAGAATATATTTAGGTAAGGGGCAGGGTTTAAATATTTGCAAGCATCCTTTTCACCTCATGATGCAACTTATCTATCCATTTTTCCACTAAAAAACCAAACAATTCAAGATCACAGCCTGCACTTTGCACAGGTAATCTCCAGATTGTTGTTGAGTGCATACAAGTACAGATATAAATGCATGCAAGTTTTATTGAAGGCCTTAACTGTATTAGAAATGAAAGGCAACACAATGAAGAAACTACTAAAAATTGCTCTGGAGTGAAAATACATCTAAGGTGAATACAGAACTTGACTATTAACTTTATAACCAAGAGCAGTGAAAAAAGTCCATATTAAATAAATTCTGGATATCTAGAATTGAATGCATTTACTTTTCTCCCATGATTTGGGAGTAGAAAAGTTATACCTTGATTTTAAAGTATCTGAATTTGACAACCTGAAATTTAACCTGTAACTCAGCTGACCCATAGATAATTGCTTATCAAGAGGTCACTGTCTTCCCTTTCCCTGCTTTGTCAAACAAGGAAATTGCACTGTATGTCTTTCATAGGAAAATATTTACACAGGAAAAAAATTAAAATTAAGCACTATTATTGAAGCAATTTAACAATAAATCTTTCCTAAAAATTCTGCTAATGCATATCTAGCAATTTATCGTTTGGAGATACTACACTCAGTGTAATTTAAATAGCGTTTGAAACATTCCAACAGGAATCACATTGCACTGGAAGAAGCACTGTGCTTCTCTTACATTTCTGTACACACCTGCCTAGAGCCTGTGCATTATTGCACAGGTTTACAATACCAAGCTTCTACATAGGTACCTATTACACTACAGAATGAAGTTCTTTGGAATGAAGACAAGCACAGCACATCTCAGTCTCTATGCCGTAACGACTTAAGGCTTCTTGCAGCTTTGTTTGCTTGGTCAATGCAAGCCAGAGGAAACGTCATCCATTTTCACTCATGTTTTGGAGCTGATTTAATCAGGTAGATTAAAACTTGCTGAAGCTTCAGACAAGTAGACCAGTGTCAAATCAGTTGCGGACTGCTCCAGGCCCTTCCGGAAGGAGGGATGCAAAGAAAGTCTTGAAAAAAAGCCATGCTGTGCTCATAAATGAAGGGTTGGCCTGCTGGTATTCCAGTAAAACTTGTCCCTCCTCAGAAGATGCCCCTGGCTCATCTACTCCGCCTGCATTTTCTTCCTGCTGAAATAAAGGATATTTAGTAAATGAGTAGCCTTTTAGAAAAATGCAGTTTGACACCTGATTTTATCTTGTTATTGTTACTCTTTCAGAATATGAAAGGCATACTTCTGTACCAAAATATCATCCCTGAACAACCACACAGCTGGAAGAGCAAACTGCACACTATTGTTGCTGGTTTACTCAGGCTATATGTTCAAGAACACTGTTTAGGACAAATACCTACAGCAAGAAAACAGTGACACACACAAGACCAAAACAAGTGAACTGTTTATACATTTACAATCATCTTTAAATAACATTCACCAACATGAACCAAAAAAGTCAACATGAAGTGAAACACTCAGACTGCTTATACATTCAAGTAAATCCTGTCACTAGATCAGACTAAACATTGTCTTCAGTTACAGAATCTGTTCAGCTTGCGGCAAGACTAGTCTTACTGAAACAGGTATGAACCTACCCCTACCTACTGCAAACACCTGCCTTCTCCCCAGTTGCATGAAAAATCTGATGAGCCTACGAGTTCTGCTACAAAGGTACCTTCTTCTAATCAAGACTTTTGTGGCATAAAATGCCAGAGTTGCATATTTATGATGAATACCAGGATTACACTCTAAAACAGAAATAAATTCCCATTAGATGACAAAGACTTTCAGTTCCATAAAAAACCACAACACTGTGAGGACATACTAACAGACAGAAACTACAAGATAACCTGCAGCCTGAAATATTTTGTAGAACAGGAATTGACCATGCCAAAGGAAAAAGTAGGCTGGCGATTATTCCACCATGGAAAATAGCTTCTGACAAAAATTTAGAATTTTCCTTTTTGCTACTACCTGCAGTTAGCAAACTGAAAATAAAGCTTCACAGGATTTCATATTCATGGTTTAAAAACAAGACAGTACCTGTAAATTATTGTTCTGATCCTGGTTTACAGCAGCTTGAGGAGGAACATTGTTTGGGAAGGGCTGAACTGGCCTTCGTCTAAATGGAAGCCATCCAACACGATGCCTAGGAAAGCAAATAGATTTATTAATACTGGTGAAACACTCTTGCCTGTTACATCAGGACAGTTCAAGTAACATCTGACTGCTCAAAGACTTACAAACTGCAAGTTCAACATATTGAGATCTAGTCTGCCCTGACCCATGGAAACACTGGAAGTACTTTCAAAGTCTTCTCTATTGACAAAGAAACTATGAGGTAGAAGCAGAAGATTGAAGATCTGGTAGAATTCAAAGTAACAGGTATAAAGCTGGAGGTTGTGCTGCTTAATCAGGACCCTAAGCCTGCTGGAGCATGCTGATACAGGTACGAGGAGAGCTTGGAGTTTGCTTTCAGTGTTAGGCACACCCCTGGGTAACTTCTCTGCACTCACCCTAAGAAAGCTGCACAACAAACAACTTAGGACTGGCACTGTCTCACAAACATGCAACAGGCCATAAAGAGCTGCTTAGGAAATCAGTGTCACTGCAGCGACTGCACCTTGCAACCCAAAACGCAAACTGTTTACAGTTAGAATTTAATAGTGATAATCCTAAAATGTAAGGACTACTAATAAAGCAAATAACTCTCTAAATTTTGCGCAGACTTTGGAGAGTGAAAAGCTGAATGTTTGAACTGTTTCACAGTATCAGCTTCTAGACCTACCAACAGCAATTCAAAGGCCAGTATTACTTGTTTCACTGGTGGTCAAAAAATTTAAGAGGGGACAGATTATCTTTCCTAGACAAAAGAGTCCAAATCTACCAGCTGAAGGCCTGTCATCTTTATTGACCTTATCTAAGAGATGGCCCAAGTTTTTCCTCTAGGAAGACTGGAAAACTCAGGACATTCGTACTCAGCTTAGTTTTGTCTGCTCTCCAGAGAGGTAGCACCCAGCAGAAAAACCCATGTGGCTACACGACTTACAGATAAGGTATGAAATTCTCTTCCAGCCAGACTTCATGCAACTGTTTCCAAACAGGCAAGTGTTACTTACTACATTTGAACCTACACGTGTGTCCAAGAGTTTTCAGGGACTTTACTGAACTACTTTCATTTCAAACAGTTCTCTAAAGAAAGCCAACTATGCCAGAATAAGCTTTAACATGACGAAGTAACATACCATCCACTATCACCCACTCTTCATCCAATCCAGGAGCAGGCTATAGCTATATTTTTAATGCTAAACGCTAAGTTATACCAGGATAAAAGGAGTGCTTCAACTTTTCTGCATAAGAGTCATATGAAACTCAAATACAAGAAAGCTCAACACAGTAGAGCTTAATATTTCAATGACGTGTTTTCAAATATAATACTAAATATTAATATCATACACTTACAGATACATCAAAACAGTGCCACCCATAACGAGGAGAAATCTGCTGACACTGGAGTAGAAATAGATGATGTTGACAAAGACATAGAAGAGTGTTGCTGAGTAGAGCCAGTCCAACCAATCCCGATTGCCACCCTCCTCCTCTTCCTCCATGAGCGGACCCCCTTGGGCATTCATTCGTAGGTTTTGGTTGGCTGCTGGGTTAACCTGCGGAGCAACGTTCTGGTTTCCAGGCTGATTTTGTGCAGGAAATGGGTCTGGGAGGGGAGCAGGGGATGTCACTGGTGCCACTGGTATCTCCTGAGAATGTTGTGTACGGGATGGGTCAGCAGATGCAGCAGTAGAAGCCAAGCTGAAAACCAGAGAAAAGTACAGAATAAAGCTTGATCAAATGCTTTTACATCTGATGTTGGTATTAAAAACTGCTCAATCTGTTAAAAGTGTAAAACTAGAGTCACATTATATATGCAAGTAGAAATCAAGTTTATCAACTACAGCAAGGTAGAAGATGCAAGTTCTGGTTCTTCCTATGACAACAGTTGAGTGATGACTTGAGCAAGTCAACCCATGCCACAGTTTTACCTTCAGTTTTACAAATAAATTCAACACTTTGTAGAAGCTTTCCAATACCTTTAGATTGCTCAGAAAGCATTTTTACAATCCTTGGCTCTACCTATGACAAGGATTTACAGTCAGTGGTCTATAACCTACTTTAAGTAGCCAGAAAAAGATGGCACAGAGATAAGGCTCATCAGCAGGATTTAATTTACTCTGCAGACAGCTGCCCTCCCAGTGGAAAAAGTTCAAAATCTGCAAATTGCAAGACTCAACCACTGGCCTATACAGTGAGCCAAACACTAAGTGACAGTTAGAGGCACATGCCACATGTATTTCCACACCATGCAATATAAGGTACAAAAAAGTGTATCCCAACTGAGTTGCATCAAAAGAGAACTGCCACAAGCTATTTCCCTATATTAGTTTCTACTTTCCACAGGTAGGTTTTTTTTGTTTTTTTTTTAAAGAAAACTTACTATTGCATGTAATATTGTCTTGCATAAATCTGCTGAAACCAGGACATCTGAAGCATGCTGTAAGTTGTGTAAGCAGAGAACCCAGAAGCCACACTTCGGAAGGGATGCTGAGCTGTTTCAAGCCTTGTTTGAAATTTAAACATAATACAGCTGTTAATAAACACAGGACAAACTGGGAGACTGTTTTATTACATGACACATTCAAACAGCTTCTGCCATTTTGTGCATCCCAAACAAAATTCATTCATATTTTTAAGGCATTTAACAAAAGCATCTCTTTACCCACATGAATAAAGGGAAGATTTTCAACCAATAGGGCAGAGCATTTCCCTTTAGCTTCTTCAGTGTCCACTAAAGCTTATAGATCCTCATCACCCTTGGCCTATACGCTATTGGCTTAATATCGAACATGTGACATAAGGGGCTTGTATTCAAAAGTCTGCCCAGATTGACAACATTTTAAGAACTTGACTGATGTATGCAACAAGCATGTTTACCTGGTACTAGCTTCCACTGAAGCCTGGCTGTCAGAAGAGCATCTCCGTCTTTCACCATTTGAGGAGGATACAGAAGGTTCTCGACTAGCATCTGGCAGTACTTTTGGCTGACCAGTTTTAACCTGGGGGTAACAAAGCAGTGAGGACTTATTCAGAACACTAAGAAAGTCTTACGCAAAAAAGGTTACACCACACTGAACAGTTTTAGAAGCACCATTATACAGTTCATACACTTCGTCCTGCAGCACCTCCCCTCTAGGTGCTGTCACAGTACTAGCACTGCTCTTAATCACCATTCCACCAGCAACTCATCAACATTTTAAAGCTCCTTAAAAGTGACTTGATTTTACCCTTTTCACTTCCAAGATATCTAGGTCTATATTTCCTAATTCTGTCACACATACAGTCAGGTCCTGTCTGGTTATAAAAATGCACTTGGAAAAATACAGAGAACTGCACTCAAAACAGTTCGACTTGTTAGCTATAACGTGTTTATACTTGCACACAAACTGCTGTATAGAGATGCTAAGTCAAGAGCTTCTCTGTGCTAATGTATCTGTACAACATCCAGACCAGAGCTGGCTCACATCTGGCAAACTCCAAGCTTAAGCAGACTAAACTCAAATTGTCTATAATGGAAAATATAAGCGTACTTTTAAGTACGCTAACACATTCTTGGAAGTAAAATACATCTTTGGCCATTTGGTATCTATTGCACTTAACACCAGTAAGTACTCAGTTCAAGTACTAATGCTTATCTTTAGCTTCCTGTATGCTGTCTTTCCAAGTCTTTAATGAGAGCAGTTAGTCTTCAGCTAACGGTCTTCTTTCTTCCTCACACTCTGATATGGGGTCCGAAGTCCTTTTCTGTCCTAAAACGACTATTTTCTGCCCACAAGCACAGTCTTTCTGTCCAAAAGACCCAGGCATGTGACAGGTTATACACTATTTAACAAAACTGAATTTACCAGATATAGGCTTTGCCTGGTACTGAAATGCTGTATTTTACAGCTAGGTTGTAGTTTTGATATTTCTCAGCAAATGCCATAAAAATCTTTACTTATGAACCATAAATCAATTTGTATTGAACTTATTCAAAATAGTTTTCACATCTCTAACCAACAAAACTACCACCAGAAGCAATGCTGTTATTACACCTGCAAGAAAAACCCTACAGCATCAGTGATATTTAAAATAGCCATTACTTTCCATTCTTCGGATAGTCATAAACTCAAGATTCAGAGTAGTACGTTAAGTCAGTACGTCTACCTTTGCATTGGTTTCTTGTGCAGTCGCAGGAGTCTTGAGGTTATACACCAGATGAAGAGCATGCAATTCCTCCTGCTAAAACATAAGTGAGGGCATGTTAAAAAGCAATTGTTTTATCTCACTTGATATATTAGCGCAGCATAAAAGAATTTTTATACCTTCGGCAGCAACTCTCTCAGATAATGATGATCAAGCAGTAGCTTCCCAGAGTAAATCAATCTTTGGTCCTCTTCAGGCTTTGAGGGAAGACAGAGTATGGTGGTTACTTACTCTGGCAAGTGCACACAAACATTAGACATTTGCATTATGCATAAAATTGATTAATACAATCTGTGGCCAAATGGACAGATGCTTGCAATTGTAAGTACCTTGCACATTAAGTTGCATGGGGAATTGTGCACATGCAAGAACTTGGCTAATACAGTTAGAACAGTTGATTACTGAAGTGCAAAATTCCTAGCACTGAGATCTAAATCAGCAGGAGGATAAAATGCATTCCTTTAGCAAAGAACTTGCTACATGCCAACTCTTTTACAGTCCTGACAAAAGCCTCTGTGCTTCTTGGAGAGGTTTGCAGTACTGTCTAATCTGAGCAGCGCTGAAGGAGCTATCAAATAAAACTGTTAGACCCTTTGAGATGAATCTGTGCAGCTGTTCACCTAAAATCCTCCTACTGCTGCAAAACAGTCAGTGAGAACATAATCTTGTTTCTGGGCAATCACCTTCCCCATAGGAAAAGTAAGTCTTCACATAGCTTATTAGAGCTTTCATACATGCTAGTAAGTCACATCTCAAGTGGCCGCGCTAAAGAAGTTCACACATGTGATGCAATGCAGTTAGAACCTAGAGCAGCATCCAGAAGCTGGACGAGGTGGCTTGCTTCCACTGAACTTAGTCATCAAAAGGCAAAAGCGTATATCCTCCAGTGAGGGCATTTTGTATGTGAACTTATGCCAGCTGCCCATCAAGCGAGACGAAGAACAGCACTACATGTTTACTGAACTTTCATGATGTCAATCCGCAAGATCATGGGACTTAAAGCAATTCGGACTTCTGCATTTGAAATTTCAGAGAGTTCTGCAAAGTCTGTTACAGAGCTATAAACCTACTGAGCTGCTGTCTTCAAGGTCTCTCATTTTACTGTGCAAGAATCAGCTTTCAAATGCTGCTTCTATTAAATCAAAAAGGTCTCTCAGTCCAATGTCTACATCCAAGGTATTTTATGAGATTTCATAGATACTGTTCAACAGGAAACCTTGCAGATACACAGTTTTTGCATAAGAAGTAATATTTATCGACCTTGCCTGCAGTTCAGATCAAATTCTCCCAGGAAAAGTAGAAAAGTTTCCAATCATATGCTGTAAACACCTCGAAAGTACACCCAGTGCCCTATCAGGCAAAGTTAATATTTAACAGCGGTTAAACAAGAAACCGAATTAACTCCCAAAATAACTTCCAGCGCAGTTTACACAAGTTTCGCGTCTATATTTATCAGCAAACAACGGGCAACTGATGCAATGTGGTGCATGACCCCCCCCTCCCCCGGATCATTTGCAGAAGCAGGTGCTGGAAACGCTTCCCCCCCCCCCTTTTTTTCCCCCTCCCTCAATCTCGCTAAGGACTTGCGTCACTTGGCCGAACCGACGGCAGCCCCGGAAGCACCGCCGAGCCTCTCCCCCGACTCGGCAGCCGGAGACTCGCAGTCACCCCACCGGGGCGGCTCCCGCCGGGCCGGGGGTAGCGCCCGCAGCCGCGACGGACTCGCCCCCGGCGACCGTTAGGGGCGAGGCGGGAAGCGGCTCGCGCACGGGGCCGACGCCGTTAGAVGGGGGGKGGGGGGGGGGTAAGAACTCACCGGTGCCTCGGGAATGAGGCGGCGCAGCTCGGCCTTGAGGCGCCGCACGGTCCAGGCGGGCTCGGCGCAGAGCCGCAGGTCGGGGTGCCGCTGCGTGGGGCTCTTGACGAGCAGCGCGAAAGACTCCTCCATGGCAGACGCCCTCCCGTACCCGAGCCGGCAAGGTGGCGGCCGCCTCTGGCCGCCGGCGGGGCTTTATAGCACCTCGGGTCACGCCCCGGCCCGCTCCGCCCCGCCCCTCAGCCTGGCCGCGCTGGCTGGAGTTGATTGGCTGCGGCGGGAGAAGAGGCTGCCACGTGGGCCAATGGGAAGGAGAGTCGCGTGGAGCCCGACAGGAGGGCGGTGGCAGGGAGCAGCGGGCAGGACGCGTGATTGGGCGGTGCCGAGGGGAAGAGGGGGGGTCTCCGGGGCGTTGCCGGGGCGCGGGGGGGGGGGGTCGCCTAGGGGTTACCATGGCGACGGGGCCTTGGCCGGGCCGGGTGCCCGGCGAGGGGTTTGGCGGCCATTGCGCGGTGCCAGCGGTGCCCCTTTGCGCTGGAAACACGGTTATCCGTGCCTTGCTGCTGCTCGCCTCACAGATTCTGGCTGTAATTTCCAAACACCAATAACACAGGCTCCTCTCTCACTTCATGGTCTTCTCTTTCCTGAAAAGCAGAGAGAGGCTCTGTGGTGGAGGTGTTTTAGTGAGCTCTCTGCTCTCTTGTGTGTCACCTGCTTGGACCAAAGCTCCGTAATACATTGGCTGCGGCTGCCAGGCCAGTTTAAGGGATTCCTGGCTTCAGTCTTTGCTTTCCCCCTCCTCTACAACAGCAACGCAGCTCTCTGGGGGGGCTGCAGTGTGCCGGATCTACAGGCTGATCCAAGTGAAACATCACCTTTTTTGATACAGTTATTTTACCAGATCTACACAACTCCCTAAACAATTTGTTCCTGAAACTGGGTGGGGGGAGACCACAACAGCTTCTGCATGGGTCCAAAATAAGCGTGCAGGGGTGTGCAGGCTGTTGGCGAAGTGTGAGAATTCCTTAAGCTACCACTGGCAACAAATTTATTCTCCTCTTGTAGAAGTGCAGCTTCAGAATCCTCTTTCAGATACTCGTCTTCCTTCGAGACGTGATCCAGCAACAGGAAAACCAGTGGTAATGATACTAATGCACCAGGAGAGGGGTTTTGTGTACTTTTTAAAAAAAGAAGTAAGAATGTGAGAAGTCAGTTGTATCTGTCTGCACTACATATTTACTCTGCTTGTTTCATTAGCTGCTTAGTACTCTTTGGCAAACATACCTGTTGCCCAAAGGCACGGATAGATGATTTTGCAGCCAATAGCTGATTTTGCAACCAGAAAAGACGCTCGGCCACTGGGGCTCATCATCCCTCAGCTTCCTGAGGAAAATCTGTGCCCACAGGGCATTACTGTCTTGGGAAACAACAAATAAAATCGGAATGAAATGACCTGAGTTTAAGTTTGGTCTGACAGACCATTCACACCCGCCGGAGTACAACAGCACACCTTGCATGGATGAAGAAAGCAGGTGGGCCCATTCCTGTATGGCATCCTTCCCCTCAAAGACTGCTGCAGGAATCGGAATAGCTTAAGAGCTGTAGAAGAGCCGTGCTCCTCATCTACTCTGCCTTCGTCTATCCTTGAGCGGACTCAGCACTAAACAGAAGGGACTTCATTCCCCAATCCCAACCGCTAAGTCAACTCGGTAACCACAAAGACAAGGAGAGATGGCCTAAGACTGTCCCTGTGCCAGCAGGGACCGTGATCTGTGTCCCCCAGCTCCTGTTGGCAGTGGGAGAGGGAAAGCCGAATGAAATGTCAAAGGGCATCCTTGCAAATGTCCCCCGTTAAGGACAGGGTGCCTTTGTTTGCTGCTTGCTCGGTTGCAGCCTTTGTTCAGAGTGCCCAGAGGGCTCCCGTGGGTGGCAGGGACAAAGTCCTGGAGACACTAGTATCGCATTAGGCTCCCCCAAACGCCAGGCATGGCAGAGATGCCGGGGACAGAGACAAGACGGAGATCCCACGACTCAGGAAGCGGAGCAGCGCATAAAGAAGCAGCTGGAGCCCTGCACGGTGCTAGGGGGCCACAGGCAGCTCGTCATCGGTCTCTCCAAAACCCACTGCACTCGCAAGCATCAGAGCGAGCTGCACAGCATCCATCCTTTGCACACTGTCAGCTCCCCAGGAGAAATGGCAATTATTTGGGGCCTCACTGAAAACATCCAAGGCTGACTGGAAGAGGGGCCCGGAGAGGTGGAATCGCCATCCTTGCAAGTTTTTGAGACCCCAGTGGACAAACCCCAAGCAACCTTATGACTCTGCTTTGAGCAGGGAGGTGGACAAGTGACGTCCTGAGGTGCCTTCCAACCTGAACATTTCTGTGGTTCCAACTTCAATATTTCTCCTCCGAGTTAGTAGGAGGTGCTGAGCCCCTGGGAAAGGCAGACCCTGCCTTCAGGCCCTCACTATCTTCACCTGAAGCATCTGTGAACTGACAGCTCTGAAATGAGGGGACACACCTGGACATTGGGTAGCATGTGCTCCAGTCCCAGAGGCTGATTCGGAGCTCTTGAAACGGAGGCAAAACAAATATCTGCCCTGATACTATCTGCTTAACTTAGGTTTTGTTCCGTAGCAACACATTCGCGGACACCGCTCCAAACGCAAGCTGTGACTAGCATGTGATCAACACTGTGCTTTGAACAATTAACTCTGGTTTGCCAAAATTGTAGACGAAGGGCTCCAAGCTTATTTTGCCACCAATGCCTGTGTAAACATTAACCCCCGTGTAAATCAGGATTATCTCACTGACCTCAGCACGATTCCTGTGTGAAAAAAAGCTCAGGATTAAACCTGGGGAGGGGGGCCCAAATTGCCGATTACTTGATAGCAGTGTTTGGAGTTAGGCTAATTTTCACTACAGAACAATCTCACTCCAGTGACCTGGAACAACAGGAGCAGCCGGTGGAGAATTTTACTATAGGCAAAGAAACGTCCTGGAGCCTCAGAGACTGGCGTATGATGGCTGCAACACCTCTCTGCCCGGCATGCGATCTCCGCAACACCTCCCTGCCCAGGTGCAGGGACGCAGTGGATGAGAGCGTGCCAAAAGACACCATCTGGCTTATGCGGGCCTGCTGTTTTGGTGATCCCGGGACGTGATGCAATTGGGAGCTGTCCGAAGGTCGCTCCGCAGGACTGGATAGGTCAAAGATCAGGAGACAGCGTGATTCAAACACATCCGGCTGATTCTCGGGATTTGGTTCAGTATATTTATTCAGGAGGAAGCGCTGTGTTTGTCAGATATCTCGCTTAATAAAACGTTTCTTAATGCCCCTTCGATTGGTGTGGCTGTGCACAAGTTTTTCTCTGAGCCCTTGAACAAGATTTTGGTCCTGGGAGGACTTTCTACATGCCGGGTTTTTTGACTTTTGGAGAGGGCACGCTGCGAACAGGCAGGGAGCTCGCAGCGCGCTGTGGTTCCTGACTGGCATCACACCCAGGCAGAGCTGCACCCACCTGGGCAGCGGATGGGATTTGGCAAAAAAGGGTCGCCTGCGTATCTCTTCAAGCATTTCTGGGCATAAACAGAGCAACTTCTACTCGGGACATATCCTGAGCGCATCAGCCACAGAAATAACCAGCAGCACCCCAGGAAATCTGCTCCAGCATGAACAGCATGGCCAGGCGGTCTGACCCTGGGAGAAGCACAGCAATGCTGAACATTTTGCCATATATCCAGCGAACTCTGAAAAGCTGCATTACAAATAACCCTCCTTCCTTTAGGCTTTTCCACCACTCAGTAAATCGATGCATTTGTGTCTGGCCGGGTTAAAATGTGTGCTAGCCTTCCCAGACCCTCATTGCTCCGAAGGGGTAAAGAAACTTTCCTGCGAGACTGGGGGAGAAAAATCGGAAAGAATTTGTAACCAGTAAGCCGAAAATAATCAGCGCCGCAGCATGTTGCAGGCTGTGTTGGACACTGTCCCCGAACAGCATGATTGCAGCATGTTGCAACCCAAACCTGCCAGGGATGCTCCCGTTTCCCAACACAGTTTCATGCTATTTGGGGGCTTCTGCCCCACCTGCAGCCACGTGGCTCAGCCAGTTTGCTGCTGCCCGTCGCTAGCGATACGCCGCAGGCTTTATAGCAATCATACCGGGCCTCAGGACGTGTCAGGCTTTGGCCTGTCTTGAACTTATTTTAGCTTGATTTTAGGTTTAATCTGCAAAAATCGTTCAAGAAATTTTTGCTGTGCCTGCAGCTTGCTGTTGGATCAGATGCCTGTTGTCCAGCTTGTCCTGGCTGTAACAGCACCTGGCAGTCAGGTTCTGTTGTCTATCCCATGGTTTGGAGCTTGTTTAGTTATATTATTACTTAAATTGCTTTACCCTTGGTTTTGCTTAGCTTTGTGCAATTGCATGGCCCTCCTCCCCAAAAGGTGTCCTAGAATAAATGGGGAAAAGACTACCAAACCTGCGTAATAGCGGAGTAACTCCCCCCCAGGATCAGTAGGAGAGGGAGGAGAAGAGCGTGACCCCTCAACGAGCACGGGCTTGAGACGTATTAAAATATCCCTGCACCGAGAAGGGAGAAATGCTCTCAGCGGTGCCACTGTGCTCCTCTCGGGGCGAAGAACTGCGGATGCTGGTGAGCCGCTGAAACTCCGGACGAGAACCTCCCATCAGGGAGAAGGGGCCAACGCTGGTGTCTATTGACTTTATTGTACCACTAACGATCCTGAATAGAGATGGGGTGACTTGGATTGCAAGTGTCACTCCTGTCACGACTGCACGACTAAGGAAATTGGCCCCCGCCGATGCGTTTGGTGGGCCGTTCGTCCCGACGCGGCGAGCAGACGGGCCGTGAGGAAGAGGAGAATTAGGCCCGGCTGTTGTTGGACGCCCGCGGAGGCCGTGCCGCAGGCCCTGCGTGGAGGAGAGAGCCCTGATGGGAGACTCTCTCTTCCATGCGCGCGCGGGGCTGGGAGCGGAGCCCCCTGGAAGCTGCCCCGGGCCGGGATGGCCGCGGGCATGTCCCCATGGCGCTGCCCGGCCTGGGGGGACCCAGGTCCCGCTGCCACCGGCCGCGCGGCGTCCTGCCCTCCCTGCCGGGGCGGCTGCGGTGCCGGGGTGCCCGGGGCGCCGGGACGGCTGCGGGCCGCGGTGCCGGGGTGC
>NW_020447214.1:41958-67858 GCF_003343035.1 Apteryx rowi | reverse complement strand
GATGTGCGCGCTCGGCCAGATGTGCGCGCTCACGGGGGGGTGTGCTCGGCCAGATGTGCGCGCTCGCGGGGCATGCACCTGCACAGGCGCGTGCGTCCGTGGGTGCCCCATCCAGATGTGCACGCTCGCCGAGGCGCACATCTGCCCAGATGTGCGCGCTCCCCGTGGCGTGCACTCACCCCCACGGGTGCGCTCCCCGCGGCGTGCAGCCACACCACGGGTGCCCTCCCCCAGGCGCCCGCTCGCCCGGCGCCACGCTCCCCGTCAGGCCTTCGCCTGCCCGCGCCTCTGTGCCGAGGCCCTGCTTCGCCCCACGGTCCCTTTGGGCCCCCGCTGGCCCTGCGCACTTTGCCCGCACCCAGCCCCGAGCACGGCGCAGCCGTGGGGGCTCTCTCAGCGGGGTCGTCACCGGATTTGGGAGCCAGTTCTCAGCCGGCTCCTCTTTCGTCGCATCCAACTCCTCCAATAATTAACGAAGTCGCTCAAGAGGCGCTACAGAAGCGCCCGTGTCACAGGGCAGGGAGCCCCGGTGTCACGGTGCCGCCCCCCGTGCTGGCTGAGGCCGTCAGCTAGGGACGGTCCTGCTCCGTCCCCGTTTTAATTCCTCTTTTTTTGCACCGTCAATGCCTTCCGGTCGCAAATGGGATTAGTGTTTCCTCGCTCGGCGGAGGGCGTTGGGCGCCCGCGCCGGGATGAGCGAGCTGCGCGCCCAGGGTGTTCTTGTACGGGCCAGGTTTGCCGTCCCCTCTCATCGGTTGGGTTCGGTGTCCCCTCTTGGGCCGACTTGTAGTGAGTTACACCAAAACGTGGGTGCTTCTAGCGCTGGTCAGCCTGGCAGCCGTGGCTACGGGTACGTCTGGACAGTCCCGCCGCTCCTCCTTCCTCGCCCGCGTGAGCAGACCTCCGCCTTGTCCCTTCGGGGTTCAAAGAGGAAAATGTAGAGCTGCTTCTCCTTCTCTTCTCGGAGGCCAGGCCTGGCAGACGGGCTGCGCGTGGGGCGCTGATGCCCGCTACCCTTATCGCTAGAGCTGCCCCAGCGCTGAAAAGATTTGGGCATTTGGTGCCGGCCGAGCAGTGAACGAGACAGGGAGGAAGGTTTTGGGAGCAAGGAGGGGAAGAAGAAGGGGTTGAAGCTCAGGATTTCTGCAGAAGGAAGGGGTCTCTGCAGCAAGGGTGCTCCGGCGTTGGCCCTTCTCCCTACCAGCTTGCGGAGGAGCTCTGCCGTGGGTCTGTCCCGTGGGCCGGGAGCGAGCCCTGCCCCGCGCCTGACCCTTCTTCTCCTCCGCAGTTCGACGCCGAGTTTCGCCGCTTTGCCATGAAACGCTCCAGCGTGGGCAGCTTCCAGGACTTCTACCGCCTGCTGCAGACCGTGCACCAGATCCCCCACGTGGACGTGCTGCTGGGCTACACGGATGTCCACGGCGACTTGCTGCCCATCAACAACGATGACAACTACCACAAGGCCCTGTCCTCCGCCAACCCCCTCCTCAGGGTCATCATCCAGAAAAAAGGTGAGTGCAAGCCGCCGGGGCCGGAGAAGGGTGCTGGAGCCGGTGCTCCCCTACGGAGCCAGGATGTCCTCCAGGGAGAAGGCGAGCGGGTTGAGCCAACATCCCGTGGTACCTCCGGTCCCGCGGTCGGGCTGCGCTGTTGCCTCCACCGAGTTGAGGGTGCGCCGCGTGACGGTCTCCTGCCTTGCCAGAGGTTGGGCCCACCTGACGCGTACTCTCCGGCCACGCTCTTCGGCGGACGGCTCCAGCGGAGATGTCGCCAGAAGGGCATGAGGGCAAGCGAGGGGCGAGCGCTGGGCGACGTGGTGGATCTTCCCCACCACGAAGGGCCGCCAAGAGGGGCTGCTCTGCCCCGGCGGGAGGCTGCGCACAGCCCGTGCTGCAATTCCCCGGCTGGAGAGAGGGAATCCTCAGGATTCGCTGCTTTGAAGTCGCATTTCCAGCCAGGCTTGCGTGGGCTCCGTAAAAACACAGCATGCTCTTGTGCCTGCCGCCGCTGGGATCCCGATCCAGCTCCCTCCCCTAAGGCCACGGAAGCGATCGTTTTGGCAGGGCTCTCAGGGTTGCCAGATGCAGCTGATTCCTTTTTTTTTCCCCTCGTCTCCAGAGGGAGGAGGCCCGTCTCTGCCCCGGCAGCCCAGGGGCTTGTCCTGACCGCAGAGGCTTGTCCTCGGAGAGCAGCTTCCTCCTTCTGGAGCGCGGAATAGCCGCGGTAGCGACATCCCTAGGAAGGGCTGCTGGCGCTACAAAGATGAAAGGCTTCTAGTGACAAACGCCTCGGGTACGTCTCACCTTCATCGGGGCGGTGGAGATGAGGCCGGCCCGCGAGACGCCCTTCTGCCCAGTTTATTAGCGCCGAGGCTTTTTAAGCATCCGGCGAAAGTCCGCGAAGCTGCGGCCTGCTCGGAAAGCCCTGGCTTCAACGGCACGGCGCCCGCAGCAGCCTGGGGTTTCCAGCTAACGTCTGGACGGAGCCCCTGGGCGAGCGGTGATGCCTTGCTGGGTCCTAGCGGCATCTCCGGCCACTGTGCTGCTGAGCCGGGTTTTTCCTCCCGCATGGGGGTGATGCGGGAAGCACTCGCCTTGCATTTCGTTCCTCCGTGGCTAAATGGGGACCAGGAGGCCTTTCCATCCGGGAAAGGTACCTGCATGGCTTGGGGACGTGGGGAGATGGCAGAGAGGATCCAGGCTGAAGGCAGGGAGGGGAGGCCGGAGCCCGTGACCTGCTCCGGGAGCTGCCGCCAGCAGCAGCGTCTCCCTGGCACTGGAGGGAATCCAGGCTGCGCGCGATGCGTCTGTCGCTCCTCTTCTCGGACGAGGGAAAGCGGAGGTGTAGCGAGAGGTAAACGACTTGCCCAAGGTCGCGGAGCCGGCCAGGCCGGCGTGCCCAGATCTCCCTGGCATCCGGGTGGCCGAGCGGCGTTCCCTCGTCCCTGGCTCGGGTGGCTTTTGGTGCAGGCCTGCAGCTGGCTTTTCCCAGAGCCGGAGCCGGACCTGGGCTCCAGCGTGGGGAATTGGCTTGGGGCTGGGACGTGGGCTCACGCCGGCTGCCTTGTTCCCAGAGCCGCCTCGTTCGCTGCTGGGAAAAGCCCGCGAGGGGCGTGTGGGCGACCGCGCCGAGCTGGCGCGGCGCAAGAGCGGGCGGCCTCTGCCCCGCACCGCGGGCAGCGGGATGAGGAGGACGAGGAAGGCTCCGCTCGCCCCGGCAGAGGCCGGGAGAGGGGGCACCGCGGCGGGAGGCGTTCGGAGATGGCCACGAGCCATCCCTGGGTGAATCACGTCTGATTTAAAATGGATCCAGGTCACCCCAGGGCTGGGCTGTAGTCAAACCAGTCCGGGGCGGCTGGGGATGCGGCTGCAGGGCCTCGTTCACGCGCCGGGCTGGGCACGGGGCGTGCGGGTGTGCGTGCACACGCGTGTGCGTGTACGCGTGCACGCACGGACGTGTCGGTGGGCTCCAGAGCAGCAAGACGCAGCCGGCGCTGCAGAAGGAGTCGAAGAGCAAATGTTACAAGCTCCGTTTCTCTGCCGTCGCCCCTTTGGATGCCTCCTTAGCTGGACTGGACTCTCGCACGGAGGCGGCGAAGTCCCCGCGGGTCCCGCTGGGCTCGCAGGGTGCTTGTGGCCAGTCCGGTGGGGTACGCGGGAAAGGGGACTCGGCTCCTCTGGCCTCGGGGCGCCTGTGGCTGCCGTGCCGCTGGCTCTCCCCGGGGAAGGGCAGGGAAAGCCCCGCACCGCTAGCAGGATGGGGCCGACCTCGCGGCGTCGCTGGGGCCGGCCTTGGCCACGGGGCGCCGACCTGCCTGGCCCAGCCGCTCCGCACCCCTCGGCTCGACCCCAGGGAGCGGAACCGCTCGCTGCAATAGCTGTGGGAAAGCCTCGACCGCCCTTCCCCGAGCTAAAAATAGGCAAGGGAGTATTGCAGGGAGATATTTATAACCCAGGAGCCCTGGCAGGCTGGCTCGTCCTGGGAGAAACCCTGCTGCCTCTGGGCTTCGTGGGGGTCTCGGCACCCATCCGGCCGGAGTGGGCTCCGGGTGCTGCCGGGGGGGCACATCCGGGGCGGATGCTGCGCCTCGGTGGCACGGGGGAGCTGCTGCTTCCCCCTCGCCGTGGCACCGGGGCCAGGCTCTCCGTTACTGTCACCATCCTTTTACCGGTGTTGGGGGTTGTTTCGGGACTGTGCTGGATGGCAGGATAACCCATCGGCACAGGCTGGGCACCCCTGGGTGCTGCTGGAAAGGAGCTGGGGGTGCCGGTGGTGCCAGGCTGAGCCCGAGCCAGCAGTTGCTCTCATGAAGCAGTCTGCGCGCCAGGCGATTCGGAGGAGCGTGGCCAGCAGATCGAGGGAGGCTGGTAGTCCCCGTGGGGGACTTGCCGGCAATGCCACCTCCAGTTTTGGGCCCCCCCACGTCAAAAGGGACGTGCAGAAACCAGAGAGGGACCAGAGGATGCTCCCAGATGGCCGGGGCCTAGGTGGGAGGTGGCGGAGCCGGGTCCCCCGTGGGGCTGCCGGAGGGGAGGCGCCAAGGGGGACCCTGGCGGTCCCTTCCCACAAACGCTGCTGCGGGTCCTCCGAGGCCGGCAGATCCCCCACTCACGCGGCCTGACTCACCCTCAGGGTGACTCAGCCCTGGGGAGCAATTTGGCATTACAGCACGCAAGCCCCTGGCAAGTGGCACGAGCTTGTCCGACCTTCCTCCTCCTCCTCCTCTCACGGTGCAGCCAGGCGACCTATGATCCCAGGGCACTGCACCGCTGCCGTCGGGGATGGGCCTGGGGTGCCAGGGCTGTGAGCCGGGACAGGGGCCGCTCGGAGGGGGGCTGTGCGGGGGCACCGCTGCCCCTCGCTGCCTTCGGCTCCTCGCACCCCGCAGGGTGGGCGCAGCGGCTCCCCTTGCAGCGAGACCGAGCCGAACTGCCTCTGCAGAGCTGGCACCTCCGCGGGCAGGACGGGCTAACGGCGTGTGCCCGGCATCAGCGTGGTGGGGTGGATTCGCCCCGCTGGGAGGGCCCCGAAAGTGCCTGCACCCTCCTTGTGTGGGGGCAGCTGGTGCTGGGTTCCCTTTCTGCTAACCCAGACTGGGGCACTGCTGTGACTCCGGGGCCATCAGGGCTGGCAGCTCCAGCGTTAAGCCGCAGAGTTTGGCTTAAAGTGTGATTAAGGCTGAATCACTGGCTGGATCCCACTAATCCTGGCCTCATGTATGCTGGGTAATCCCAGGAGATGGGCCCAGAGCCTCAGCAGGGTAGATCCGTGCTAGACACCTGCCCCAGCAGAGACCTGCTGCAGGAAAAGCCAGGGTGATGCTCTAGAGAAGACAGACCCGTGAGACCTGGGAGCAGGGCACTTCTCCCACTGGGTCCTGTAATAGCCGAGGCCAAAGGACCTGGTTCCCTGAGTCACCGGGTGATCGCTGGGGCAGGAGGCACCGGCTGGCTGAGCACTGCCTGACCCCGCATCCCCCCTTGCTCTCTGCAGCAGAGTCCGACGCCAGCGTCTTCGCCTCCAACTCCTTGCAGCGAAAGAAGAAGGGGCTGCTGCGTCCTGCGCACTACCGGGCCAAGCCTCACCTCCTCATCGGCATGCCCCAGGACTTCCGGCAGATCTCGTCCATCATCGACGTGGACATCCTGCCCGAGACCCACCGCCGCGTCCGGCTCCACAAGCACGGCTCCGACAAGCCGCTGGGCTTCTACATCCGCGACGGCGTCAGCGTGCGCGTGGCCCCGCAGGGCGTCGAGAAGGTGCCCGGCATCTTCATCTCCCGCCTGGTGAAGGGTGGCTTGGCGGAGAGCACGGGGCTGTTGGCCGTGAGCGACGAGATCCTGGAGGTCAACGGCATCGACGTGGCCGGCAAGTCCCTGGACCAGGTGACGGACATGATGGTGGCCAACAGCCACAACCTCATCATCACCGTCAAGCCGGCCAACCAGCGCAACAACGTCATCCGCAGCAGCAAGGCCTCGGGCAGCTCGGGCATGTCCACGGACAGCACCCCCAGCCAGCAGACACCCAGCCCGGCCTCGCAGTACTTGAGCAACTACAGCACGGCCGAGAGCGACGAGGAGGGCGACCTGGTCATCGAGAGCGACAGCACGCCCCACTACGTCCCCAGCGGCTGCCCCAATGGGGGCCCCGCCGACAGACCCCTCCAGCGGAGCCTGTCCCCGCACAGCTCGCAGGGCTCCCTGCAGTCGCTCGGCAGCCACGACGGCAGCCCCGGCCGGGGCAGCGGGCGGGAGGACGGCACCCTCCTCACCCTATAGCCGCGGGGTCCTGCTCCCCCGAGACCCTTCGCAGCAGTGTTACGGGCCGGGCCCCGCGGCCGGCCGGGTTTCCTCGCCGCCGGACTGTTCGTGGGCGCCGGGGCGAGGAGAGGGGCCGCTGGGGAGGGTGCAGAGCGGGGCTGCCCCTCCTGCCCTCTCCCAGCACCCATGCGCACGGGGAGCCCCGCTGCAGTTCCTGCTTGCACCAGGCACTGCCCACCCACACCCCCAGGCCTCCCTCCCCTTCTTCTTCCAAACAAGTTGGGGTTTTTTTGTTTTTTTGTTTTTTATTGTTTTATTGAAATATGCATCATCATTTAATATATTGCAATGGACAGTAAAACCTTTTCTAGAAAGCTCTCCCACTTGTCCGTGCTTCACTTCACCGCAGGTGTCAGGCCCCATGGAGCCCAGCTGCCCTGGGGCTAATGGGGCCACGGCTACTTGCTGTCCTCCCTCTCGACAGGGAGGTGTCCCTATGGGACAGGGCAGGCCTGGCCCATGGTCTGTCCCCTGGGAGCACGTCGGGTCCGGTACGAGCCTCTGTGTACCCAGCACAGGTCCTCTGGGAGTAAGGGCCATGTAGGTCCCCAGGTGGGGGATAGCAGCTAGGGACCCTGGCCATCCCGCAGCCTCGCTGGAGGATCACGTGGCCCTACACGTGCAAGGCAATGCCTGGGAGCTGCGACCACAGCATGGGAGCTGCCAGGCTTTGCTGCTGCTCTAGGTGACCCCAGTGAGATGCTCCAGGGAGGCCCATTGCAAGGAGGAGCAGGGGTTTGGGAGGATGCTGGGACACATCTCTTCTCCATCCCATGGTGTGTGCCCAGGCTGTCCTGGGCAGCAAGCCTGGCATGCTACCCAGCGTGGTGAGCCTCATCTGGCCCATTCCCACCTTGCAGCGGGGACAATGTGCTGAGTTTGCAGTGGCCACCTGGCAGGGAGAGGCAATGGGATGTCTGCAGGGAGCTGGGGAGCACCCAGGCTGGCAGTGGGCACCCGTAAACCCTGCTAGGGATGGTGCATCTCCAGCCTCCTCCTCCAGCTCCAAGTGTGGAGGGCCATAGCCATCCCTCCTGCTCACCTGGGGTCTGCATAGCACCCCAGCACCCTCAATCTCTCTCCCAGCACCTTGTGCCTAAGTCTCATGTTAATGGTCAGTGGCATCTGGTGTGGGCCGTTGCCAGGCTGTAGCTGCAGCTTTGCTGCCAGCCTAGTCCAGCCCAAGGACAACAGAGGAGCTGCTGTGACTGCTCCTCCAAGCATCTCTCTGCCTAAAAGGAGGATGCTACGTGGGTTGGAGTAATACTCCCACAGAGCAAGAGCTTCCAGGGACCAGTCAGACTCATAGCAGTGTTGGCTTCTCTGTCTCACACCTTGTTCCTCATCCAAGCTGGAAGCAGGCCTGGCCAGATGATGGCTGGACACCCCCATGGTCCTTCAGCCTGGCTTGGCTCATACCAGTAGAGGCTGAGCAGCCCCATCAGCTACAGCTCAGGTGGAAGCACAACTGGCTGCAATGTCCCTGAGGATCTGGCTTTCCCCAGATGCTGCATCCACTACCTCCCAGTCTACCCACACACACTGCAATCCCAACCCAACCTTCTCAGGCTTGAAGGCCTCTAGGCAAGAGGGAAAGATGGGGATAGCTGCTCAGAAAGCCTCCCACTCCCCATGACCTGGCGTTGAGGTGGCGGCAACACTTGTGGGGACCAGCACTGAGGCATAGGGCTGCCTGAGGCAGCCGTGTTACTCACCACATCCTGCCCAGGCCGATGCTGGTGGAGGGAGAGCCAGACCATTTCCGCCAGCAAGAGGAACAGGTCCTGTTCACCTTGGCTAACCATCAGGAACTGAATCGATTCCAGCAGCCACACGCAGCTCCTTGTCCCAAGGCAGGGATGACCGAAAGGCACACAATGGCACAGTCCAAACTTGGCCTGCACCCTGGAAAGGCCAGCACATGCAGCACGGAGGCAGTGGGGCCAGCTGAATGAGGCCTGGGTGCTCAAATGCAGCATCCCCTCCAGGTACATGGGAGTCTGGATGGCTGGCCCACAGCCCTCCTCGGCTATCGTGGCAGTGTAGCCTTCACCCAACACTACCTTTGGGCTCCCTCCGTGAACCCCTTGGCTCCCCTGCACCAGGGTACCTGAAACTTCGCCAGCAGCTGGAAAGGAAGCCGCTGTATTCATTTAGCGAGGATGATCCTACTGGGCTGGTTCTCCCTGCTGAAGGTCTCTTTGCGGGTGCTACTGCCAATGGCACATGGTGGGACTTAGAGCATGGGACATGGAAGACCTGCAACTCTCAGGGCCTGAAGGGACTACACTGATTCTCATTTTTGATAATATGTCTGGAGAGCAGCCCAGGTCCCAGTCTTACCTGGAGCATGCAGGATCTTAGAAGAGCAATGGAGGGCTGAGGCTCAGAGCAGCTCTACATGCCCCAGTCCCCCCACGCAGGGCAGCTGAGGGTTTCCGAGTCTGTGACAGCCAGCCAAGCTGTTACGGGGGGGGTGCTCACAGCACAATGAACCAGGCCCCAGACGGGCAAGAGAGCAAACCAGACAGCAAAGCTGGTTAAGCCAGACTTGGTTAGGGCAGGGAGGTCCACGTGAGCTGGTTTGCATGGCCCTCAGGCTGCCCAGGAGCAGGGCTGGGGCTGCTCTAACCACAGCTCTAATCCAGCACAGCTCAGTCTCACTGTGGTCTGCTTGCCGTGAGGATAGCCCCGAAGGAGCTGGGGACAGTTCTTCCAGTTTGGCATCGTGCCTTCTCCAGCTTCCAAGCACAGAAAGCTTCAGCTGCCCTTGGCAGCAGCATCCTTCCTCGATGTCCCAGGGCACCGCAGAGCATCGGGCACCTCAGAGCATCGGCCCACAAAGAGGCTGTGGGCAGAGCTAGACTGGTCTGCAACAGCCCTGGACTGAGACTGCTTGGGATGGTACAGAGCTGCTCTAGATCCCACCACTGAGCCCAGCAGTGTCCAGAAAAGTACTGAAGAGCAATAGCAAAGTGGCCAGCACCTGGCTTGTCCCCCATCCTTACAGAAAAGGAGGATTTCCCTCTTTCTCCTTGGCCAGTTTGAGCCACAGTCTCAAACAAGCAGGCCTCAACTGAAGTCCATACTAGGGCAGATCCTGTTCAACAGCTTCACCAAAGACTGGGACAAGAGCACCGAGTGCACCACCACCACGTCTGCAGAAAACAATTAATTGCTGTGTGCTGTAGGACAGGGCTGCCTCTCAAAGGAACCTCAACTACCTGGAAAAAAGGCCAACCAGGACCTCATGAAGTTCAGCAGAGGGAAATACAAAACCCTGCCCCGGGGATGGAATAAGTCCATGCAAAAGGACACACTGGGACAACTGGCTGTGGAACAGATCTGCAAAAATACCCAGGAGTGCTGGTAGATGTCAAGCTGTCTATGAACCAGCAGTGTGCCCTCATGGTGGTGAAGGCCAACTGCACCTGGGCTGCACTGCAAGAGCACTACGAGCAGGTCAAGGGAAGTGATTATTTCCCTCCACTCGGCACTCATGCAGCTGCATCTGGATACTGTGCGCAGCGTTCGCCCCCTCCCCATGCAGTGAAAGGACAAGAGGCAACTGGCACAAGTTGCAACAAGGGAAATTCTGATGGGACTTCAGGAAAAAAAGTCTTCCCCATGAGAGTGGTGCAATCCTGGGACTGAGGCCCAGAGAGGTGGTGGCATCACCATCCTCAGAGATTTTTCATACTCAGCTGGACAAGGCCCTGAGCAGTCTGATCTAGCTGTGGAGCTGGCCCTGCTCTGAGCAGGAGATGGACTAGGACTCTCCAGAGATCCCTTCTAGCCTAAATCCTTCCAAGGTTCATGCAGCAGGATCATTGCAAAGGCCTGCACAGGTCCACCTATGGCACCTGACGGTAAGCAGGCAGTGAGCTCACCTGCACAATGACACCTGCCCTGCTGTGCTCTGCATACCTGAAGACTGGGATCCGGCTGGATTTCTGCTCATGTTTGGCTTCTCCACTCACAAGTCCACCAATGCATCCCAACATCCCAGCATTCCGATACCTAACCTCACTGGCTCCTTCAGGCTTGCAGAGTCTGCTGCCATCACATACAGCCCACAGCCCCCATGTGGGGGGACCGACAGCTCTCCCCTCGCTTCTGGTTTCCACTGGCCCACCGCCACCACCACCACTCTTCAGGCCCTGCTGAGCCTGCTCAGAGCTGCAAGTTGCTGTACACACCAAAGGAGAGAAACAAGATGTTTTATTGGAGCACATCCTGCCCCATGGACAATGAAGGTTTCTGCAGACACCCTGCTGGGTTGGCTACTGACAGATGCCCCTGCTGCCGCCCCAGCTCTTTCCTGGGAGGGAAGGACTGGAGTGCTCTGCCCCTTTCCCTTGAGCTGTTCCTTAGCTGCTGAACACATCCAGCAGGTCAGAGGGTGTACAGGCACCACCTGTGTGCTCAGGATAGGTCAGCGCTGAGGCCCAGGGCATGCATGGCAGACATGCAGCACAAGTTTTTTTGTGGCTGCAGCTGGTCAGGCTGCCTCTAAGTGCAGCCAAGTGTGCAGGTGCAGGAATGAGCCATGCCCAAGGACTAGTTAAGGAGAAAAAGGGGCACAAGGAGCACCAAGCCCAGAGGCAGCAGCATGGGAGACCTCCTACCATTTCCAGAAAAAGGGAAATAAGAGGTGATGAGATCCATCTGGTGGATCAAGAGCACAGAGCAGACCTCTGTGAGAAGTCAAGCAGTACAGAAACAACTGTTCTCCATACTGCACAGAGATAGTAAATTAACTCATCTCCCTTCCTCTCCCCTGGACGAGACACAACCTTGGAGGGTGAGCAAGAGATGCCAACTGCACATGAGACCTGCATGGGCCCAGGGTCCTGAACTTGCCTTCCTCCCTCCCAGACTGACTATCAGCCCTTCTCCAGCAATGAAGGATGTTCACACAAAGCAGCACAACACACCCAACCCCCAATGGCTCAGGAGTCTAGTTTGATGAAGACCTTGGGCCTGGAAAAAATTTTGAGGGCCTCCTCTATCTGGGATAGTTTTCTCTCTAGCTCCATCCGCCTCTTCTGAATGCTCAGGGTGTCTGCACGCACTGGAAGCATCACCAGGTCCTTCACCAGCTGCTCTTGGCCTGCAAAAAAGGAAAGCTGCGTAAGTGGAAGAGCAAATAAAGTCATTTTTGTCCAAACACTATGAACTTGGAAGCAGTGGAACAAGGACCTAGAAAGAACATCCATCTTTGGATTCAAAACACAGCTGGATCAGGCCCAGAGAGACCTGCTCTAACTTTGCAGTAGCTCTGCTTTGAGCAAGGGTTGGACTAGAGACATCTGAAGGTCCTTACAACCTAAATCTATGATTTTAAGAGAAACCCTAACATCATTGGGCCAAGCCCACCCCTGACGGTCCTGTAACTTGCAAGCCCTACCAAGCTGGAAGGGATCATTCTTTCTGCATACACACAGAACACACGGTTCAAGGGTGGCTATTCATGCAACATCTCAACTACATGTCTTATTCTGGACAACTCATCAGGGGGAAGAAAATTAGGTGGAAAACCTGTGCCCCAGAACTTTGCTCTCCCTAATCCTGGCTAGGATCTCTTATTTTTCTGAGCTAGAATTCCTATTTCTTTTCCTCTTACTCTGCTTCAGATTGCTGAGGGTCTCCAGCCGCTGGCCCTCGGGCATCATGGTATGACCAGGCGGTGTGTCAGGATCTGGCAGGTTTCGCTGCTGCTCCTCCAACTGTCTGCGCCACAGCTCCTTCCTCTCCAACAGGCTGGCAAGGCAGAACAAGAGCACATTTTGGCATATTTGGAAGGAAGGGTCACCCAGGGCAGGACAGCCCAGGGAAAACAGACAGAGGCTAGAAACTGGGCCCTCCAAAGCCTCCCAGTCCCCATGTTGCTGTCTGAGGACACAGAGATCAGTGTTGTCAGCATGCACAGACCATACTCCACCCACCCTGCCAGCACATGCCCTTGCCAAAAAGGGAAACACCCTTATACTTAGCCCACACAGACTTAGGCTGGATTTGGACTCCTTGGAGGCAAGAGCTTCTGCTCCCTGCTTCCAGTCCAGGCCACCGAGCCCTCTCAAAAGCATCTATGGGCAAATGATGGAATGAACTCGTGGCTTACAGCCAGGAATGCTGACAAGGAATGGCAGACGCAGCAGAGAGCCAAAGAACTGAAACAGTGGTCAGTCTTAGGACAGTGTCACCCAGAAGCTGCTAGGGGCCACAGAACCATTTTTGTACTTGGAACCCCAAAACGCAGCAAATTAACAGTTTGCTGTTCCTTAGACTCCAAGCGCAAGGCAGGATGAACACTTGCGAGGCAAAGCAAGCTATCTGCCTCTCTGAAAGCACCTTTTCATACTGAAGCTATGTTGCATGGAGCAACAATCTGAGTTTACAATCAGGCAGGAGCACATTTCTCAGAACTCACAGAGCATCCACATGCTAGCATCAACATACAGCAACAAGCAAAGGAGGAGGAGACCAAATTCTTTCCAAGCTCAGTCACGCTGGCCATGGGATGCTCGTTAAGTCAGCAAACCAGCAGGGATTGTATATATTCCCCAGGCTACAGCAAATTGCGCTGCTAGCATATGGCAAGAGACACTCCTACGCTCATTCCCGTTTCTATCTATGCAGAAGCTGGCGGACAAGGGGAAGAGTCAGGCTTGTTACAGGAAGCCTCGTGGACCAAATTGGGATATACATACTACTGTGGTACGTGGCCCTTTTGTTTGGTGTTGTACTCTTCCTGCTCCCGGTGCTTCTGTTCCAGCAGCTCAGCCAGGGTTTGCAATGACTGGGAACGCCGCAACGGGGCCCGCTTGGCGTTGCGGGCATTGTGTTTAATGAAGTCAATGCTCTTGCCCTCCACCTGGATCTGAAAGGAGAGAGAGGGAGGCAGTGGGGGCTGGCTGGGCAGACGCACTCGTGCAGCTGCCCCCCAGGGGACAAAGCAAATAGTCAGGGACCTGTACAAGACACCGAACTGCAGGTGTACTACAGTAGGATGGACATTTCCTCAACCAACCCCATCTCAGTACCCTGAAAAGCCCTAGGAAAAGCAGATGTGAGATCGCTTGCACTTCTAAAGCGAGGAGGTGGGATTTTCAAAGGAAATTTCAGTCTCTCTTTAAACATGAGCAAGGAAGAAGCCAGAGCATAGTATTAGCAATCCTTGAACCCCTGTCTCACCACTCCTGTGGTCAAGGTCCTGTTCCTTCCTTCCAGCCAGAAACAGTATTTACAGATCTCCCTGCTCATGCAGTGCATCCGACCCAGTACTTTTGAAGGAACACATGAAGAGTACAAAGCAGGAGCAACAGGCAAGTGTCAGAAAACCCAGGAGCATGCAGTCAGCATGCAACTCACCTTGGCTTCGGCACCTGGTGCCTCTGGAGCCTCTGTGTCTGCCTCTGCTTTCATTCTGGCAAGGCTTGGAGACAGTGGCCTGCATGGCTTGATCCCAGAGCCACATCGAGAATATGCCCTCAGGAATTTCAAAGCCTCTGGATTTGGAGGTGGGGAGCTTTCCTGGGAAAAGCGAGAAAAGACATGCTACTGGAGGGATGCTGGAGTAAAGAGAAACCCATTCAACAAAGTTTGGGTGGTCAACCACAAGCTCAGCCACAAGTTTCCAGCAGACAGATGACAGCATGTCCTTTCTGCCACTATTTGGCAGAAGTTCTTGGGGGAAGGCAATCCATACACAAATCATAGCCAGCAAAGGCCAAAGCAGACCGCCAACAGCATCAAATCTGGACCTGTCAACTGAGCTTCGTGAAGTAACACTAAAAAAAAAAAAAAGGAAAGAAAAAAAAAGAAAAAACAAGCATGCAGATCACATGGATGCAAAGCATTGACATTGTTCCAGAGAGTCCCTTTTTACTGACTAATCCTTTAGGCATGGAAAGACAGCAACACCAGATGATCCAAGAGACTCACCTACCAGTGCTAGGGACAATCTCAGTGGTGGGACAATCCAAACTGACAGTGATCATGACTCCTTAAAAAGCAGAGGGTGAAAAGGGTAAATGGCAGTGTGAAGTAAGTGTTCTGAAAGTCGAGAGACACATACCAGTCTCCCTAGTTGGCAATGCTATAGAATTTGAACTTTCAGTAGAAGCCACCCCTCCTTCATAAATCTGAGACATGCTACAGAGACCTGCTATAGCAAACTTTAATGAAATGGCATATGCAGGCACGAAGCTGGCAGACGCACAGATTAGATGCTGTCCTCAAGGTTCACTCTATTCAGCACCCCAAATCTGTGCTTATCCTATTCTAGACAGAAAGATGCCCAGCTCAAAACAGGAGAAGAGAGTGAGAGAGTCTGGTGGTTTGGGGAGGCTGGAATTGTATCTCAAAGGCATCTTCAACAGCAGTGATTAGCATCAGCACAGTGCAACACTGGTTGAGGTCTCAGTCAGTCTTGTTGCAGACTCCCTGTTAAATAGCCCCCAAACAAACTCTGAAAATTGGAAGTTAATGCTGTGGCAAGTGGGTGGCCTTATGACAAATACCACTAGGACACTGCTCTACTTCTGGAAGTTAAAGGGACTAACGGGTATCCTCCAGATCTTTACAGACACCCAAAGTCTCAACTGCTCTGTCACCAAAGAACTGCAGTCCACTTAAGGCAGATTCCTTGTTGCCTGGTTACTTGGTAGTCCTGAAGACTGAAGGGGGAGATAGAACAGTAACATCAGCAACGCTGGTGTAAAGAGGACCAGGCTGCTACTGTATGCGATGCCTCAGCACTGCCTAGCCTGATCATACTTCAAAGTCTTTCTTCAAGAGACGCCAGGAGACTCAGATCTTGCCGACAAGTTAATGAGAAGTTCCTCTAACTAGTGTGGTCGATTAGAAGTCAAATAAATTTGTGATCTTAAGTAGGAGTGTGCTAGCAGAGCACAGTGTGCCCCATCTCCCTTCGTGAGAGCACCAAGACACTGTCAAAGCCCTTTTCAAAGAAGCTGCTACAATTAACAGCCACAAGGACAGATGAGAGAAAAGAAACCCCACACAAGACATCAAGACCTAACAGAATCAACTTAAATCTCTCAGCAGAAGCTCCACAGAAGATGGAGATCCTTCAGAGGGAACGCACTAGCTCTAGGAGGGCAGCAGTAACAGTTAAAGTGACATGAGTCAGCACCAGGGCCTTCTGCCACCTCCCTCTGGAGGAATCTGCAGAGCACTAGTAACAACGTGCAGAAACTGTCTGCAAATAGACCATCCCCTTCTCCCCAGAACAGAAGAAAAAAATATCTCAATCTTCCTCTAACCTAAAGGATTTGTCAAACAAGAGTGTAGGCTTGTGTTCCTAAAGCACATGTGGCTTTGCTCCTTTCTACATGAAAGGGTCATGGATGTCACAGAGTGGGTTGGTGGCAGACTGGAAAGAAGGGATGCAGTATTTGGAACTACTGGCTTGGAAATCATCTTGCCAGTTTTTGCAATTGTTGTCAATACATATAACACTTTTAGTGTCAAAAGTTGGTCCAAGGGCTACAGACTGGAGATGAAGAGGGACTTGGTGAAGCTTCCAGCTCACTTACTGAGCACCAAGGAAAGGTTTGCATAAATGAAGATCACCCAGTTTGCACCTACCATCTGCACAAGCGACAGCTCACTGTGTGGCTCCTTTCCACACAGAGCAGTTGGTGCCAAAGACAGAACAGAGAAGGAGACCATGAAGGAGTACTGGGGACTTGCAGAGGAACAAAGCCCTTTCCTGAGCAGCTGACAAACCTGAAGCAAAGGGGAATGCAGGATCCAACAGTGAGAGGTTACTCCTGAGAGCCAGCTGCTTAACAGCTGAAGTGGCAGGTCTGCACCTCCCCTTCCTCAGCAGGCATCTCTCATGAGAGGCTGAAGCTGGAAGGGAGCCCCCACGAACCGCCAGGAGGTCTCTAGGGCTGATGGTGGGCACAGCACTCTTGCCCTCAGCTGTGCGGCAGGGAGCAGACCACCTATAACACTAGGAGCCACAATGTCTACTTCTTTTGGCTGAAGGAAGAGGACGACTGAAGGCAAAGGTCACCTGAATGACAGAGGCCTCCCAGCTCCAAACTGATGATCCACTCAAAATGGATCCACCCAAAATGGATACACCCAAAGATAGCAGTGGAACTTTTCTTATCTCTCCCTGTGGGCCTTAGCTGTACAATCCGTACAAACAGGTACCCTTCTACCCAAGACAGCCCACCTCATACATTTTGCAAGGCCCTCTGACAGAGGAACTACTTGAACACTGTTAGGCTCAGGGAAGCCACCAGGGAGAAAAGATTATTCAGAGAAAGAAAAAGAAAGCAACCAAAGAAAAACAAAACCTTCGCAAAGCCAGGCAGGTGTGCAGAACATGAGCCATAAATGTTTCAGCACAGAAAGCTTGGGAAAGACTTAGAAAACAAGGCATGACCCACATCCCTTCTCCCACAAGCACATGTACAAAAGATGAGAAGTACACACACCCTTACAGGTTGTGCTAGAGCTACGAGGCCTCCACCTTGATTGCCTGGGTAGATGTTTGTATGCACCCACTGCACAGTGAATGTTCACCGGGACAACTGCTTGAAGAAGAATCTGGAGATACAGGGCCCTCAGGACCCCTGAGGGTCTACAGGCTCGTAACAGGTGGACTGGAGTTCAGTGGCCAGCAGCCTGAAGGCCTACCTCTCCTTTTCTGTCCCAATTCCATGCAGAAATGGTGAGGACCATGATCTGTGGGGCAGAATACCACAGCCTTTTGGCATGAACTCCAGACAAGAGTTGCCCCAAACACCGTAAAGTTGAAAAGCTGGATACACCTCAAGACATTGCACATGCTGTGCAGGCTGCACCGCATTCCCCCAGGAAGCGCCTTTAGATCCCTGCAATAGAATGGCCAAGTGGGAGCCTGCAGCCACAGGGGCGTGATGGGATTTTTCTCTTCTCTGCTTCCCTTATGTGAGGGCTTTATTTGGCCAGACAGGACAGGGATTATTACAGCAGTTGCTCTCTGGATCCACGCCACATGTTCTTGCTCAGCATACAGTCCCACTATCACATCTGCCCTCCCTGCTTCAGCACTGAGTTGCCCCAAACCCATGGGGTCTGGGGCTCTCCCGTCTCCAGTGCCCCACAGACCCATCGGCTGACCTGCACCCCTGGGCCTGAAGAGTTAAGAGCTCAGTGGGTACTGACCTGAAGTTTGGCCTTCACCTTTGACTCCACATTGTCATATTTCTGGGATTTCCACAGAGCCTTCACAGGCTTGGGCTGGCTGTGCTCACGAGCTTGCTCCTTCTCTTTGCATTTCTTCTGAATCTCCTTTATTCGCCTCACATTTTCCTTCTCATGGTCCTTGGACTCTTTCCCTGCACAGCAAGGGGAGACAAAGCCTTCACCCCTCAGACACTGCCAACAGACACAGACTCTTGGAGCACCAGAGTTGACAGCTCCATCATCAGAGCGAGTTCAATTACCCACAGAAACCTCAAGCTCTCCCCTCTCCTGCAGACTCGACAATCTGTTGCGGGCTTTCCTCCCATGCTACATGCACATTCCTGGAGTGACTCCACTCTGCCATGGACTAAGACCCCAGAGTGCCTGGATGAGTGTCAGCACAGGTCTATGTGCATTCCTGGTGTTGGCAGACTCCCTCATTCTTAAGGAACATGGCCCACTTGTCCCATTTTGGACTTTGCCAGACCAACCATGTCTGCCCTTGTCATACTCTCGAGAGCTAGGCCAATGTTCATGTTTCTGAACCTAACAAAACCAGCTCTGCTTCACAAGAAAAGAAAGGCGTCCAGCTGTCCCTGTCTCAGATGCCACGGAGAAGATCAACAGGTCTGTTGGGCACGGAAGGGAATGCTGGTTAACAGCAACCACAGAGTCTTGAACCAGCGCTGTTCTTGGTTTCAGGTTCAGGGCCAGCTGTTTTTCCAGGAGACATCACCAAAAATTTGGAGCATATTTTTTTGGTTTTGAATCGAGCAACAAAAGTGATCCCTCCTTGGGCCCCCCAAGACAGGGAAGAGAGCTGACACAACCAGACCCTCTTCCATTCCCCTCCTGCTTTGGCACAGCAGTTGTGGCAGCCATCAGCTGACATTCACCACACTGGTGACAGATAGGGCCAGGGTCAGCACCAGCATATGAGGCAACTTAAGTGACAGCCAGTACTCGGCTTCCTCTCTTCTTTTTTGGACCTCCCTACTTACTCTGGGTGACTTCCCTAGGGAAGGGAGTGTCTTTTGCACTTTGTACTTCCCTCCACTGTTCTCATTATCCACGTACTTAGACTGTTTTCCTGAATCCTGGCCTCAGTAGCAATGAATTCTCCAGGTTAAACATGCTCTATAAAGATGGATCAAGTGAAATCCTAATATAAGTTTGACTAAAATGATACTGGTTATATTCAGAGGCAGCAAATTAGAAGGGCTGGATTTATTTCCAGCATCTCTAAATAGTCTCTAATCCATGACTAGTCCTCAGTCCAAATTAAACAGTGTCTTTTTCACAGCCCATCTTCCAACTGCAGACCTAGGCCAGATTGGAGTCAGGGAGGCCACAGCAGCAACCACTCCAGGATGGGCAGTGGCCCAGGGACATCACTGCCAGCCCACACACAGGCAGACCAAACGCAGGAGATGTAGTGATCAGCCCTGTGACACTCAGGTTCTCCCACATCTGGGGCAGCAGAGCAGAGGAATCCACCCAAACCCCTGACGTTTCATCCCTGGTCCTGAGCATGAACCACGTCAGCAACCATGATTCAGCTGTACTTACTCTTCACTGGCAGGCCCCTGTCAAGGGAGATCCCTTCAAGCTGCAGTAAGAGACTGACTGTTCCCTTTTGCCCTTTTTCCAGAATGTCCCTTCCAGTGGGACGAATGCGAGGGGCTGGCTGGACCTGGCGGGCACTGCCCAAAGTGGGATATGGGTTAGGAATTGGGTCCAGGGAGCCAAAGGTAAAATCCAGCTTCTGTGCATTCCCTTCCAGCCTCCCTCGAGCTAAAGAGAAAGAAACAGAAGCAGGTTATCAAGAATGACTTTACCTCATGCTTTTCTTCACCTGCAGCTATAAACAATACACAAGGCACCTCCCCACCTGTACCTTATCTTTTCCCATCTTTCAGGTGTACAGAACACCTTTAGGATCATCATCAGTGAGGCAGGAGAAATACCTGCACCAGTACGAGTGGAGACCAAGACTGCTGAGCACACCAAAGAGTAAGGACATAAAACCTTTGAGTCCAGCAAAGGGCTACTAAGATGATTAAAGGACTAGAGCATCTCTCACAAGAGGAAAGGCTGAGAGAGCCGGGACTGTTCAGCCTGGAGAGGAAAGGCGGGGGAATCTTATCAATACCTTTAAATATCTGAAGGGAGAATATAAAGAGGATGGGGCCAGAATATTTTCACTCATGCCAAGCAATAGGATGGGAGGCAATGGGCACAAAATGAAGCACAGGAAGTTCTGTCTGAACATAAGGAATAACTTCTTTGCTGTGAGGGTGACTGAGCACTGGAACAGGTTGCCCAGAGAGGTTGTGGAGTCTCCTTCCTTGGAGATATACAAAAGCCGTCTGGACAGGGTCCTGGGCAACATGCTCTATGTGACCCTGCTGGAGCAGGAGGGCTGGACTAGTTGATCTCCAGAGGTCCCTTCCAACCTCAACCATTCTGTGATTCTGTGAAAATGGGTATGCTGTCTCATGTCAAAGTCCAAAAAAAGCAGATACATTATAAGCACTCAAGGACTCACCTGAGAAAGGACGTTTGTAATAATCTGGAAAGAGTGTAGGGTCTGGAGGAATGGGTCCAGAAATCTTGGATGGCCCTTCACACATTCTGCTGTCACTTGGCTTCTGCAACTGAAACCAAACATCACTGAGAACAGAAATGAATAGGGCTCATTGAGCCATTGAAAAGCAACATTTAATACACATTTAGACTTCTGACCTTCATTAGAAAGAGCTCACACCCAGCTACAGAAACATCCTGTAGGAAATCAGCCAAAACTGGACTCTGTGGGGTGAAGGCCCTTAACAGCAGCACCATCCCCACTGTATGACTAACCAGTGTTCTTACCAGAGTTGAACCTGAAGTGTCCATGGTCACTAAAATACCTATATTTTCAGTACAGAAAATCTTTCCTGGCTTTGCTCTCCCATACAGAAACATCTAATACAGATAGGCAAGCAGGAGCCAAGCTGTTATAACTGCCCTGTGTGCTTTTAACCCACAGCAAATACAAGGTAGTTTGACATCATCTGACACATTTTAGCCTTAGATTTGAATTATCTTGCACCACGGGCTCTTTCCAAATAACTATGATGCTTCACACACAACCCGCCCAATGTAACCCGAATCCCCCACCCCATGCAGCCAAGTCCCTCTGCTGTATCATGAGCGAGAGATGTGCCAGTGAAGTCACCATGTTTGAGCAGGCTGGGGTTGAACCTCAAAAGGACCCAAGACAAAACACTTCACCCCAAGACTGTAGGGGCAGATGCTTCATTTCTAGGGAAGAGTCCTGAGACAAAAAGAGCCCAGCTGGTCTCTCAGATCTCAGGGAGAAGGGGGAGTTAGCTGTTTCTGAAAACATCTTGTTCGTTTCTTAATAACTTTTCAAAGCAGACCAACGGAGACCAACACAGATCCACAAATCCCTGTCCCAGCTGCTTTCTGGCATACCCCGTTATTGGCTGTCTGGTCTAGCTCACACTGGTTCCTGCTGTCTCTCTCTCCTCCCTCTGACAAGGAAGGAATACACTGCCCTCCAACACGCGAGCGGCCAGCATCTATGTCCTTGTGATGCTGACCGAGATCTTTTGGACAACAAACTTGGGGGACTTGCTCCCTGCTCAGAAAATGAGGATTCAAAACCACTGATTCTGCATCAACAGGCCGAGACTGCTGGTAAACTTCTGGCAGATGCCACAGGAGCTTGACCCCGTATTAGGATCACGCCATAATTTTGACGGGAGCCAGGACAGATTGGCTAGAGTAACTACTGCTCAGTTAATGAGCTGGGGCTAGAACCGGCATGCCCTTACTCCCAAGTCAGTAATTTAAAGATTTCAGAGACAGCTGCATGGGAAAAAACCCTTTCAGGATCCTCAGCATCCTAGCACTGAAGGGAAACAGCATCTTCAGTTTAATTTATAAGCCAATAAACGATCGGTACAAGGATGAGTGAGCCTGTGTCATAGCAACTAATGCACTGCAGTCTTCCTTGCTAAATCACCCTTGTTGATGTGAGACCCATTAGCAAAAAGCTGTTATTCATCTCCCGCACACAAGAGGCAAGGTAAGCAATGGTGACTATTGCACATCAGTAAGCAAGTTCAGTGGCTTGTCTGTACCCAGTTACTCTGGAAAAGCTGTTTCTAAAGTTCAGAACAGACTCTCAGTCTGAGGTAAGAGGACATTGTTTTGGTATTATTTGGTCTCCTTTTTAATGGATCCAACTAAGCCAGGACAGGTTCTCTTACTGTAGAAAAAAAGTGTTCACCACGAAATTACTCTAGAATAGGTACTGGCCTTGAAATTCACATCTGATCTTGATCTGAACTCACTTTCAAACCCAGTAATTTACACACAAAATGACAGACTGAAAGCGAGACCTGTAACAGAGCAGGCAATTAATGCGGGGGATTGAAGGAGGAAAGGCAAGTTGACGGGAGGCGGGGGATGGAGGGCTGACTTAAACCTTAGCACAAGTCACATCTCATGTCCCAACAGCACCTGGCCCTGCCGCATGGAATTTGCAAATTACACCCACTCCCTGATTTGCAAGTCACATTGCCTCTGGATTTGGATCTTGCAAGATCAGACAACCTCATTACAATAGTATTTTGCCTATCTAGGTATCTACAGAGAACTCATCTTTGTGGGATACGAGCCCTTAGCATCAGTCTCTCAGTCCTAAGATGAAGCAGCCAAGCCTTCAACTACCAACGATCAGCACAGACTTCCCAAGCTGCTGCTCTGCTCCTGTTTCTTGGCCGTGCCAACCAAAGGCGCATGCAGACGACACAGGCGAGAGAACCTAATGGCTCACGTCTGCCAAAAGGGGATGTGCTGACCATCTCCATGCTCTCCCGCTGCCATTCCCATCCCTCTGCTTCATTTCTTGTGACAGCTCTGCAGCTCAGATGATCCTGTGTAGAGCTGATTCAACTCACTGCACCTGCAGGAAACAATTCACTTCTTTTGGTGGGTTAATTTTCTGCCTGTTTGACCTTCTGTTTAAACATAACCTGGCTGCTGCATCCACGGGGGATCACAGAAGCACTGGAGCAAGCACAAGGACAACAGTGGGTGCGTTTGCCTGTGAATACAGGGGAGGAAGGAAAAGAGAACAGAAGTAGCCCTTTTCAATAGTGACCTGATAGCTGGCTCAGCCACACTGGTTAAATTGCACCCAGGAAAGCATCTTCTTTACCTGTGTGTTAGAACACTAAAGGTCAAAAACACAAATATCTGACTGCCCTGAAGATGCCAGGAGAAAGACACTATTTAGGGCCTTTGCAGGCTATGGCATTTTAGAGGTGCAGGCAGACTGTGAACTCAATCCTGTCAAATACAGGTAAAGGGATATATATGTGCAACTCCTCTGACTTCTTAACCCCACGCAAGACTGCAGAACTGGCTAGGGAAGCAGTGATGCTGCTCCTAGCCACAGGGCTACATGAACCCTAGATTTCTATTCCCTGCTCACCTGAAATTAGCCCAGCTACAAAAGAGGTGTACCGCAGTTGCCAGAGTAACCAAAATACTTCAGCATTCCTTATTCATCCAGTCTGAGCCAGGCTGGCTCAAAGCATTTTCTTTCTTGACTGGGTGCTCACTTTCTCTTCGGGACCACAGCTTAATCCCGGCCTGGGAGTCATGAAACACAGCTCCAGCCCTACCTCTTTCCCAGAGTAGCCCGATAAGTTTAAGGACCATCGATTCAACTCTTCGTGCTCTTTGTCCCAGCTAATCAAATGGTAAAAATGTTACTTATCCTCCCAGTAAAGCAGCCGGAGATCTTTCAGAGCCTGGGAGAACCGTGACTTCATTTTTGTGGCTTGTTTTTGTTATCGTAGTTAAGGAAACTACAAAACGCACAAATGGACACAGCTTTGTCAGGTGTTCTTCACAGCCCAGCCAAAACCTGAACCTGAGCTATATCTGACTTTCAAGCACTCCCTTTTCTTCACAGATCACATTGCTGCTGTGCCTGGGGCCCTGGCCAGAAGGCTGCCGCCACACACAGAGCCGAAGCAAAACTAGCCTCATGCCTTCATGAGCCAACCTCTGCAAAAAGCACTGGAAATCCCACAGCTGTGATAAGCTGTGGTAACTAGAGCAAATCATCCGAAACAAAATAAAGGGCTAGTCTCAATTCAACTGGTCTTGGCTGTTTGCTCCATCCCTCCATACTCTTAGCTTAAATGGCAAGTAACCCTGGGATCACCCTTAGGGCCCAGTGTCATGCAGGCTGGCACACAGAGCTGGGATCACACCTATCGCAGAAGCTCTAGGGCAAAATCAGGGGTTAGGAAACAAGGTCACAAGAGCAAACGCTGCAGGTCAAGAGGGACCGAGCTTGCTCCTCTTCCAGCCGAGGGCTGAAACGCTCCTTGCTTCCAGGATTCCAATAACAGCACTAGTTCGGCACGCAGGATGAGTGTGTTTAATAGGAAGGGGAAGAAGAGAATGGAGACAGAACAGGAAAAAAGAGAGGGTGTGGAACTGGACAGTGTGTCCCTGACTCCTGAAGCCTAAGTGACACTCAAAGTGCAATTTACTGTACCACGAATCTATCCGGGTGACTTTAGTCCACGCGCATGCTTTCCCCTTGCTACTCTGTGCAGATCGCAATGCGATAGACTAATAATCTCCTTTTAACACCATTCCCCATGCATTTTCCCTCAGACACCAGCTCCTCACCACCTGCCAGTCTCTGAGACCTATTTTCTCTTTTGACTCTCTGAAAACAAAGGGGGCCAGGTAGAGCCAACTGTGGTGCTGGCGTTTGTATTTGGGACATCTGTTCCCTAGGAGTTGGGCCTGTGTCCATGAACAGCCCCTCAGGAACAAAGCCAGCTTACACATTCTGTCTAATGAGTCGAGAGCATATCCTGCAGCAGCAGCCTTGAACAGGAGGTAAATGAGAGCTGCGCTCAGCACTGGAAGGTAGGCAGAGACTGATGCGGGTATTTCAGAGTAGGAGCGGAGATGCAGCCAGATCCTCTATCACAATGACAAGGAAGGCAGTGGAGGAGGACAACAAAAAGACACCCCACCTTAACACGTGGGATTCTTCTCTGATGCAAGGATGAATCACGTGCTGAGATTACAGGACCTGACACGCAACGCTTAGCTATCAGAGATGGAGACAGAAGCTTGCACGTTGGGGTCCAAAATCACCACTGGCTGTTTCATTACAGAAAATCAACAGAAAGCCTGTTTCGGGAGTCGTGCTGAGATTCAATACCCCACTGAACAACATCTGGATACCCCTAAAAAACATCCCTGGCTCCTTTCATTTCCTGTGTTACAAGGGAGGCAGTGGGTGGGAAAAGGGCAGCCAGAAAAACAGATCTCAGGGTGCCACAACCTGACTGCCCAGAAAATCTGGAGCAATTCACACAGGTGCCCAATAGTTTGGGTAGGCAGAAGCTCACCAACGCTTCACCAAGGGGGTGCAGCGACCCCTCCTTCCCCTAGGAGACCACCCACTGCCCGAAACAGCCTGTGGCTGATACAGTTCCACCACAGAAAGGCTGCAGGCAGTCGCCAAAGCTGCGCTTCACTAATACTTCATTAATACTCTCAAAACAACCGAGCCACCCCTGCAGGTCCCCAGTGCTGGGCTTTTCTGAGCCTCACTCCATCACGCTGAAACTCCAGTCACATCTGAACGGCCCACGTGCCTCAGCAAGCCGATTCCTCCAGGAGCACCGTATCCTGACACCAAAAACACCCTGCTCACAAACAGCCTCGCTGTCCAACAGGGACCAAGAACCCAAGAAACGTTCCCACTGAGAGTTAGGCAAGGCTGAAAAACAGATCGCTGTAGGACGAGGCACCAGGATGCCTCCTTGGATGCCGGAGGGAGAACTCACCGAGGGAGGCCGCAGAGAGACTCTTCCAGGCGAGTCCTGAAACCAGGAACGAGGCAGCGCGCCGAGGAGCCTTCCGACGAGCTTTCCAGCGCACCTGAAGAACCGGGGTTACAGATCAAGGGCTCCGCAGGAGCCGCAGCCCCGAGCCGCGTCCCGCTTGTCCACGCAGCTGCGAGTCCCCCCCTCTGCTCCCCCCCCCCCAGACCTGGTGCTGTTAAAACCCCGACTAGCCCCCGACTAGCCCCGAGCTTGTCGCGTTTCAGCGTTAAACCAGGAGCCGCAGCAGGGAGCCTGCGGAGAGCAGCGGGCCGCAAGCGGAGGCCGCGGCCTGACCCGCTCGGGCCCAGCGTTGCGCTTCGCCCCGCAGGGAGCCCCAACGTGCCCGGCGCCGCGGGGCAGCCGCCTCCCCGCGCGGCAGGCGGTGCCTGCGGCCCAGGGGAAGGCGGCGGCCCTGCCACCCCC
>NW_020447214.1:14481-41643 GCF_003343035.1 Apteryx rowi | reverse complement strand
GGCCAGCGCGGCGGCTCGGCTGTGCCTGCGGGGGGGTCGAGGCGGCGGGGGAGAGCGGCCGCGGCGGGGGGCTTGGGGGCGCGAGTGCCCCGGCCGGGCCCCGCCGGCCCCCTCCCCTCCCCGCTGGGCCCTGCAGCTCGCTCGCGCCGCCCGAGGCTCCGCGGCTTCTTGGCTGAGGGAGTTTTGGGTTGCCCCGTTGGGTGGCTCGGAGGCAGGCCCGGGACCCTGCTCCAGCCCGAGGCACAAGGTGGGAAGCGGGATCGGCCGGATCCCAGGGCAGGGAACGTCCGCTTGGGAAAAGCCAGGCAGGTGTTGCGCAAACGCGCTCCGCGCTGCAGCAAACAGCGAGCGAGACGAGTGTCGAGGCGCGTCGGGCATCTCCCCCTCGGGCAGGCTGGCAAAGTCACCTCGGCGGTGCCGTGCAGCAGCACCCGCTGCCCCGTCGGGCTGCGTATCTCTAATCGAGTGATTTGCCCTGCAAAAAGTCACTAACAGACCAGTCTTCCCCTGCCTGGAGAAGCCTCAGCCTAGACAGGACTGAACAAACTGCGATAACAACTAATTCCGGCTGAAATGTTTTCTCTGGTAGCGCAGGCCTGGCTTTCAAGTCTTCCTAAGCAAAAGATAAGAAGGAAGTGGGATGAGGACTGCCGCTTCCATCAGGAGCAAGCTGCCAGACTGGCTCAGTCGCTCCTCCAGCCGCTCCGGCAGGGATGCGCTTTCGCAGCAGGGCGAAACCCATCTCAAACGCCGCCGCTGTCGGAAAGGAGCTGACGAGGGCAGGACGAAAGCAAAGCGCTGAGAACATGACCGGCGTCCAAGCAGAGCGGGAACGGGCAGGCAGGAAAAACTCCCTGCCCTTGGCTGCGGGGAGGACCAGCGGGCTCGTGATACGCTCGTAACCCTTCCGCAAGGGCCTGGTTTTCCATGGCCAGGGTGTCACCTCCGCACGTTGAGCACCCCACCCAGGGACCTGGGAAAACCATCCTCCACTTTCCAGCACTCAAGGAGCTAGTTTTCCCTGCTTTTGATATTTTTATCAAAGGGACAAAAGGGAGATCAGCAGTAGATAAGCAGGCAACTAACTGATTCCTAAACTGTACCAAAAGCAGTGTGCTTATTTTCCTCTAGAAGATACCTTGTAGGCCAGCCAGCTGCTTTTCCCCTCCCATGTTCACCGATTACCCTAATAAATCACCCTGAGTAGGAAAACACCCTGCAGAAAACTCTTCCTTAAAGTCTCTTGTACAGTTTCCGCTGCGCTCTAGCATTTAGACCCCAATGTGGGAATGTAGTGCCTTAGGTTAGGGTGATCACTCAGCTCAGACACATCTAGACAGAGCTGATGGCTTAGATTTCTCTGCGCCTTTGTAATTACAAATCGCCTCCACTTTATCACTCCCTTTTTAACTGGATGTAGTTCTCAGACATGGTAATCTATGCAGAACAGCCTTGTTTCAGGCCTTCATGACAACCCTTCTTTCAAAGATTTATCTCCCCATTTTTTCAGGGCCTCCATGCCCTGCTGACTCCACTGAATTTTGACATGCACCTTAAATTAAAAGGAGGAACGAACTTGCTTTAAACAGTGCTGTAACGCCTCTTGCTCCCATAGCATGTGCTCATATGCTTTCTAGCACCCAAAAAGCAAAAAAAAAAAAAAAAAAAAAGTTGCAAGCAAAGCAAAAAAATGAACACCTGCAGGTGTGGGAATGGATTCCCCCATATCCAAATTTCAATTCATAATTTGGTGCATGTCTTGGAAGAAAATTCAGAACATTCTGAAAATTCTAGGAACAGAACTAGGTTTGAGACATATTTTGATGGAGTATTTTATTATTTCTCCTTTCTGTGATTTTCTTTCCAATTCCAGCAGCTGAACTTTTATTTTCCAGGATAAATCTGTCTTTTCACTCTCAACCTTATTTGGTGAGGTGGAGGAGGCAGAGAGCATGCTCTTCATCAAGCTGAGAGGCCACCATTCGCTTGGTGAATGGAGAAGACTTCCTTGGCATGGTCAAACCAGTGTTCCTTTGGTGATGCTAGAAGTGACAGAGAGGCCACAAGAGGTTCAGCAACACAACGGTAGCAGAATGACCACACTAACCACATTCAGCTGCTTCAGAAGACCATGACGTGTGTGGATGTGCTTGGTCATAATCCTGCTAACATATTCAGATTCAATAAAATCCTGTGGCATGGAGCGAAGCAAAAGCAGCACGTGGGAGCAAAGGTGAGGTGAGGAATGGTCACAGGGATAACGCAGGGGCTGGTCCTTCCTCCCCGCAGCTGTAAAACGTGCTCACCTTGTTCTGTAATGTCTCGTTCCTGGTGGTTGCATTGCTGGCCCCAGGCAAGCTGCTGGCGGGTGCCTGAGGAGCCCAGCCCTGCCACAGGGCACACAGCAAGCCCTGCCTGCCCTCCTGCCTCCCCTTAAAGCTTCAGGGTGCAAAAGTCAAATGAAATCTCTGCATTTTCCCACCAAAGTCTTGCTGCGGCCATGAAGGATGGGACTTGGTGATGGTCGCTATAGGACCCGCAGCAGCATTTGTGGGAAGAGACCACCAGGGTCCCTCGTCCCCCTTGGAGCAGGGCCAACACCAGCACCGGGTAGGGGCATTCGTGTCCTGCTGAGCCCTGACGGAGCCCCCACCTTCTGGTGACCAGTCCCAGGGCTGCACCCCCCCCTCCCTGGGATGGAGTGGTCCCAGGGCCCCCCTGAGCCTCCCAACCCATAATTTGGGGGCACTGCCTCTCCTTGCACTGTTTGGCACCACCCAGAAGAGTTTGGCTCCATCCTCCTTGAACCTTCCCTGGGCGATCGCCCTGGGGCCTCCTCTCGGTCAGCCTCACAGGGCCCAGCTCCACCACCTACCCTCCTAGACCATGTCCCCCAGCACCGGCCATCTGGGAGCATCTGCTGGTCCCTCTCCAGTTTCTCCACATCCTTTTTCAGGCGGGGAGCCCAAAACTGGATGCGGTTTTGCTGGTGCATCCCCACAGCGCCGTGCAGGGGGTTACCGGCCGCCCTCGAGGCATTCTGGAATTTCGCTTTCCAACTGAAGCCATTTGAAACCAAACCCCAAAGCCAACCCCCAGGGCATGAGAGAGGCTCAAAAGAGAGCTGTGGGGAGGACAGGTTTGAAGTGACACAGCTCATCCGTTATTGCGGCTTGAACACTTGCAACCGGCTTTTGCAGCTCTGTGCCTCTGGGCCCCAGCCATCGCCTGTGCCAAATCTACATGTGCTGGCTGCCTTCCAGGTAGGCGTCTGTTTATAAGGAGATTTAGTGGCTGGAAAGGGAAGCTGGACTGTGCAGGGACCAGCAGTAAGATGCTCTTTTCACTGTTGAGGGTAATTAGTGCCTGAAGCTGCTCGGAGTTGTAGTCAGCCAGTGGAAATGCTTAAATCATGTTTGGATGTCTCTAGAAAAGGCGAGACAGGAATTCGGGACAGTCTCCTGAATGAAGGAGGCTAGATGAGAAAGCTATAGTGGGTCTTTATTATATATTAAATCCGTGGGAAACTAGGTACTGAGCTGTTTTGTTGGATCTGATCCCTGGGTCTGTGCTGGTCCCCAGCTGTGTCCCCATCCTCAGAGCCCCCAGGATACCAGTGTTACAGGTGTCCCCTCCTTGCTTCATAGTCTCTTCCAGTCCCTGCTCACCATTCTCCAGGCCATCTCGGTTCCTTTTCCCCTCCCAAGGGTTACATTGAGGGTCACTTGCCTCCGACAGATCTGTTTTTTCCATAAAAAGCAGGGCAGAGACACAGCTACTCAAATTCATCTGTCATAGGCTAAGCTAGCTGCTGCATCCATGTGATGTGCCAGTGGTCCTCCCCTTTTTCCCTGTGGAAGGGGAGGCAATGCCAAGGCTTAGGTCAGACCCTGGAAGCTGATGGTTGACCTGAAAGAGGTACAACAAAGAGGTGCAAGGTGTGTTGGGGGGGATTGGGATCTTTTGGCAGTTCAGGGTGGAGTGGGGAGGGATAGAGATATGGGTCTGCTGTGGGGAAGTGGGTCAGTTACAGATTGAGTGAACCAACAGCATGAAGGAGAAGGAGGGCTAATGGCTGAGCACGAGACGTGGCTCCAGCCTCAGTGCTGGCTTCAATGCAGCTCATGGAGGTATTGCTCCAGGAAGAGCTCAGCCTGCTCAAACCCACCACCCTGACCCTGAGGCTGTGAAGAGGGCAGTGCATCTCGGCAGCTCCGTACAGAGAAACAGCCCGTGCTGAGGATCCCATGTCCATGCAGAGGGGGTTTGCCTTGGCCTGGCTCCAACCTGGCTGGGCAAAGGATTGCACTTTGGGATGAAGTCCTGAGCCAAACCAAACTTTCATGTAGACGTTGGTCTGTGACCCAGAGTGTCTGCCACGTGGACGTTTGTGTTGGAACTTCTGCCATGGTGAGAAGTCCCAGGGAGAAGAAGCCCAGAGGGAAGGCCCTACCTCGGCACATCCTCTCCCAGCTGTCAGCAGCCCTGGAAAACCCAAACATCAAAGCTTTGGAGGTGAAGAGAGATTTCGTGTTTGACATGGGTATTATGATGAACCCAAAGAGAAGTCTTCTTGCCCTGGTGCCACAAATCAGAGCATTTGCCCCAGTGTGAACCTTGCGAGAGAATGGGGGGCCCCTGATGTGCCCCAGAATTTGGGGAGGAGAAAGTCACAGAGAAAGTGTCTTTCTGCAAAGGATGAATATCCCTGGGGCAGCGACTGCTCCCCAGAAACAAAAAGTACCATGTTACTGTTAAGTCTTTCTCAAGCCAGGAAGAGATGATCCCAAATATTTATCTGTGATTTTCCAGTTAAACTGCATGAAATGGCAGCCAAATAATTTCCAGCCAACACTTTGTCCAGTTGGTTAACAGTTTTCTGCCATGGTAGCACACTCAACTGGTCTCCCCAGCCACTGCATGGGGCCTCGCAATGGCACCACAGGCGATGCCTCCTTCTGTTGCTGGAGGTGCAGGGTTGCAGCTGAGAGCCCAAGGAAGGGGAGTCCTTATTCCCATATTGAAATACGGAGGCCTTGTGAGCCACACGGACACTGCCATTCTCACCCGCCATAGAAAACCACTGCAGGAACATGGGCTTGCTCCCGTCTGTGGTCTAGCTGGGTCCATCGCCAAGACCTTGTGGCCACAATGGGTGTAAAACCATAAATCCAGATGGTTCTTAACCACTGGCAAAGGGTTCCAGCCACAGTGACAGGATCAGCAAAGACCATGCCAGGGTCTGAGAAGAGAGGGTGCTGGGCTGGGCAGCCTGGGAGCGTTATTTGTTAATGATGTCTTCCCACATCCTGCCGCAGTGGGATGAGGATGGGCGAGGTGTTGTTGTTCATGCTGAGCTGTATGAGGAGGAGATGCAGAAGAACAAAGAGCTCTTTCCGGAGCTGAAGGACCTCAGATCTGTCTCAGCACTGCAGGTCTGGCTGCTAGCCTACGGCTTCCAACCCAAGGAAGCAAAGTAAGTCACCACATCTCCTTCGTGAGCCAACATTGTGTTGCAATGAAACTAGGACTCACTGCACTGGGAACAGCCACCAGCAAGGCCTGGATCTGCCCTGGGTGCACTTGCATTGTGTGAGGGTGAAACAAGGTCAGGAGGAAGGGGATGAGTGTAGCCCTGAAGATATTACCATCAAAGATTTGCAGCTTAGTGCCAGGACATCTTTCTGCTTTGGTTTTTATTTTGTGCTGTTGAGATTTAAGGACCTCAGTTTGTAGTAATTTTAAGAGTTGCTTAGAGCTCAAAAGAGCGGATAGACCAGAGATAAGTGCATAAAGGGAGAAGCCCAAGGGGATGTGGGGTCAACAGTAAAAAGGGAACCAAAGTCTAGCTGACCAAGTCCGAGGTCAAGCCAGCAAGGCAAGGGGAGGAGCAGCAAGGTGCATGAATAGCATGGGCATGGCGGCAACATAGCTCAGGCAAGGACCAAGGGTGAGGGCTGAGCTTAAATGCAGCTCCTGAGCCAGGGGCCAGAGGCCCTGCCAAGATGTCTCACACCTTAGTTTTTTCCCCACAGCCTGATGCCAGGTTACAGCTGCACCAGCTCAGAGCTGGCCTTGAGCCCAGGCAGCCTGTTTCGGTCCTGCAGGGTCGATTCGCAAATACTCGTCTTCCAGCACACTGATTTCCAGAAGCCGCCTCCCAAAGCTGAAGAGACAGATGCCCTCAGAGGCAATCCTGGCCTCTCTGCCACACATCAGAAGAAAAGGAAGAGAGGGAAAAAGATGGGCAGCCTGTTCTCTCCTACAGCCAGCTCTGGAAGGGCTGGCCTGAATGTGCTGGGTGAGCAAAGAGCGGTGGCTGCAGCCACATCGGCTGGCCTGGCAGGGCATGGTGTCTGCAAGGGCTGGCATCTGTTTTAATTATTTTAACTGAGTCATCTCAGGAATGATGCCAGCCTCAGGGCTTAGTCCACAGCACGACAGAGTGGCCCACAGCCCTGCTGCTGCTCCCAAATCTGGCGGTGTTCCTGTGGGTTGGGTGATGACCACGGTTCTGCTACTGGTGAGTTTTCAGCTGGGCACCACAATGCCAGAACAGGCTCACCAGAGCTCTTCCCTCCAGCTGGTATTTTGTCTCTGGGCTATGGCCGCATATTCCACTTTCGTCCCACCAGGCAGCCTCAGCTAGAGGGCATCTGCCTCCCCCTTCAACTTGTACCTCTCGGAAAAAAAAAAACAAAAAAAACCAGCCACCAACTAAGCCAGGTTTTGCTTACAAACCTCTTCTTTCCTTAAGTCACCGCCTTGTCATGCCCCAAGAGCTTCCCTGTCCTCTAGGGATGCAGAGGTTGGATCCAGAGAAGATGCTACCCTTGGGCCACTGAGGAACATCATCCCTTAGGAGCAGCTTTTCTCCCAATGGGATGCTGCAGCCCAGCTTGAGTTGGCCATGGCTGCTCTTTGAGGGGGCAGATAAAGCAATGGGTGCTCTGCCCCAGACTCCTGTCCTAGCCTGGGATAATATTCCCCCCCCTGCTTCCTCCCAGGCCTGTTGCAGCCTGTGAGATAGAGTGAAGCCCTGGCAGGGAAGGGGTTATCAATCAGTGATGCGCTCTTCTTGTACCTATGCTAGGACAACGGCCGCGTCTGCGACCCTTATACCAGTACATCAACTTGGACAGCCTGGAGCCGAGCTACCCATCAGAGGAGGAATGTGAAGCAGCAGGGCAGGCTGAGCTGGACTGGGTCGCTGGAGCCCCAGGGAGGGCAACTACTCTAGAGCTGGAGGGTGAGCTCCAAGGAGGTAAAAGCAAACATGTTGAGTAATTTGAAGTCTGTTTGGGTTACCATCTTGGGTGCCTGCTCCTTGCAGCAGACAATGCATGTCTGAGCTTGCTGGAGAGGAGCCTTCCCCGAAGCCCACACACCTTCCTGGATTCACATCTAGAGTCTTCTAGAAACGGTGGAGAGGAGTAAACACTACGGGCATGGTTAATTCCATCTTAAGGTGGATGATGGTCTCTGCTGGAAGCTGGCATGCTCAGTCCCTGCCAGAACTCCTGCCCCACACTCATGCACATCTCGCCCATCCCTGCTGCCTCCATTGTGTGCACCTCTCACACCACCTTCATCTTCCTCCTCCCAATCAATAAGGGTAAAATGCAATAATAATGGTAAAAGCAAGCAAAGGTTGCTCTAACAAAATGAATCATTTCTGAGCTTTTAGCTACAGATCCATTTTCTATCTTTGAAATGTTACTCTCAATTCTTGGTCACAGGTAGTTGAAAAGAGACTTTTTTTAAAGTTTGCTTGTTGTTTTTTTTTAACCTGGGATGATTCCCTGGTCAGACAAGCAGCTCAACCTCTGACCTGCTGTACCAGCCCTGGTGAGGGGTGGCAAGCAGCATGCAGGCAGGAAGGAGCAGGGTTAGACCAGGATTGCCCTGACAGCCCTAGTTCAGCAAGGCCTGGCTGATTATCATCCTGCTTTGTTGCCCTTTGGGGTAATCTGGAGTCAGAGGTAAGTGACAGTTTCCATCTGGAATATAAAACACTCTTGACACCATATCAGGCTACAAATGCATCACATACTGAGTGCAGTGCAAGGCATCAGTTACACATAAACTCTTTTAAAGCATCACGACTGAAGGAGTACCTGTTTCCAACAGAGATCGCAAATAACATTGCCCTGTGGGGTGGATAGCTGCAAAGACATGTCTGCAAAGACATGCCAAAAAAATGTCTCTACATTGCCCTCCTGGTCATCCTCAGCTTCAGGGCAAAGACAGAGCGACCCCCCACAGGTCACAGACTGAAAGTGTGTCACTGCAAAATTAGGGGTCATTGCCTCCCTCCCAGTGCACAGCTCCTACCTGGCAATTTTTGTCAGTACAAGTGGGATCCATCAGCTCCTTCTCCACAAGCACGTGCTGCTAGGTGGCACTACCAAACAGCTGGAGAGCTTCCATGGAAGCAGCAGAAAGCACCAGGATGGCGTATATTATCAAAACAGGCTTCCCCTTTTTGTTGATCTGCAGCATTTGACCCCAAGAGCCATCTGCCCATAGCAAACTAGCTGATCTGAGGACTGGAAATTCATTCCACTGTCAGTGGGATGAAGCTTAGCAGCCTCTCTCATGCACACCCATGCAGTGCAGGCGCAGGGCTAGACACTGAGGACCCCATGCGAGTCCACATGCGGAACCAAGTCAGGAGAGGGAGTGAGCTGCCAGCAGGTCACAGAGATAGACAGGGAGAGGGGGAATGGCTGAGAAGGACTGGGAACCAGGAAGGATCCCAGCTTCCCTGTGTTCTCCGGAAGCTGGTCTCATCCTGCCAGTGACCAAAGAGAGACCTGCCAGTCCTCATAGCTCGTCTCCCTAGAAATGAAGGCTTTGCTCCTCGCTGTGCTGCTCTTGGGGGCTTCCCTAAGGCGCAAACCAGCAGGGTCTGAATTGAGCTGTCATTCAAACACCGAATGCAATGTGGCCGCTCGACTCCTCCTGACCTCAGCTAAGCCACCGCCTTTTAGACTCAACAGCAGCTAGGCTCTGCAGTCCTGCCGCTCTCGAGTGCTTGTGACTGGCTATAAATGAGGAAAACGGAGGGAGAAGAGCTGGTGCAATTCAGACCATCTGTTTTATCAGAAAGGACAGCAAGCCTTTAGCCCCTGTGGTTACCTGACATGGTAGAACATCACCTGGACTTGCAGCACTTACAGCTCACTGCTGTTTTCGCTCTGCTGCTGGCAGTGGCTCTCCAGCAGATCCACCTTTCTGGCAGGTTTTGTCACCTTATCCTGCTTCTTCAGCCCTAGCTTCTATCTTTTAGAGAAGCTACTTAGTCAGATGTCTCTGGTTCACCATTTGCAGCAGCTCTTTCACTAGGTTTTCTCTTGTCGCTCTTCAGTAGCCCAACTAAACAGATTAGGACCTCTCCCACCAGCACAGCACCATTCAGTTGAGTCTATAGTCTCCAGGGTCAATAATTTTCAACACGTGGTGGGACAAAGCCACGGCCAGCCTGAGCTAGTGTTGTTGACAGTAATGCCCCAAACAAGAGGTTGGGCTGGACACCCAGAGGTCCCATCTCCCTGCCACTGCTGGCATCCTGCTGGGGCAAATACTGGGTTTTACTCAGTTTCGGAGGAGGGGGCTTGGCAGTTGATGCACTCACTTCTCTTGCAGGTACCTGGGCCAGCAGCACTCCAGAAATCCCAGTCCCAGCAGTGGATGACAAATCCACCCAGGTTGATGTCGAGAAGATGCTCAGTGTGTGCACAACTCACCTCGTGCCACCTCTCTCACCTCAGTATAAATAGTCACGCAGCTCTGTGTGTCCTATTTGGCCACTACAGCCTAACCTGCAGGGTTGTGATCACAGCATTGCTCATACAAACCTGTTTCCCCCCCCCCCCGTTTGTTTTAAAACAAAGCAGAGAATATGATTTGCCTGAAAAAAAGCATTTTTTCTTTATAAAACTGCATGTTGCTCAGCCTTAGGATCCGCAGGCTATCATTCCTTTTGTTATTTATGAATCGTTCCTTTATTTATTTATGAAATGCAGGGAGCCTGGGAACCAGCTGTGTGCCACACTGCAAGATCACCCTGCGCAGGGCAGATTGGAAGGGATGCTACAGTGCTGCCGGTCAATGGGGCAGACCGTAGAGTGCACCCCCTTCCCAAACACTTCCCACTGATTTTTAAAAACTAAACCCATGCACTAGAACATGCACTGTCCAGAAACATAGTGTATCATTGCAATGGGCTTAACATGAGCCTGGAACAACATTTAGCACAAATTGCTGCTTAAATCAGACTCTTAGGACCCAACTGAAGAAATGAGATACACTTCCACAGCAGTGGTCCAGGTATTTCTTGGGGGAGATGGTATGAATCGTGGCTCACCCTGGCCCACTAAGGCTTCTTGTGCAGGAGTTAGCTCTGAGAGCAGTGCCGACTAGCAGGCATTTCCACTACTTCTCTGTTAGATGAACATGGGGGAGCTTGACTCCATGATGAGGATCCACCTGTGTGTTCCTTTGGGCACCATCCCAATACACTGTCACCCTAAGTCAGACAGCTGGATACCGTAACCAGCCTATGAGAAGCCCTTTGCTCCTCTCCCTGCACTTCTGCAGTCAGGGCTCCTGCTCACCCAGGGGTCTTGGCATCCTCCTTCTTCTGCTGGGATCATTTGGGTCTACCTGGACCTGTTTTGTGCTCCTCTCTTCTCCTCTAGCAGAAGGAGTTTTACTTTAAGATTTTCTGCTCAATGTAAACGTATGACTTGGTGGCAGAAGATAAGTTTCTCCATTCAAGGAGGGCAGCTTCAAAAAAGGTATAAAACCAGCCTGAAATAAGCCAAAGCTATGCTCTCTGAGTGAAGGTAGCGATTATTCCAGGTAAGCTCAGGAGACATTAACTTACCCATTTTATGTAGCACATAGACATCAGAGATAGTAGATGCTCAGAGTTATGGCAGAAACAGTCCACTATCAGTAAAGAAAGGCTTGCGGAAATGCAGATCTCTCGCTGGTCCAGCTGATACAGTTGGGAATAGTGAATAAACTTCAACTATTCACTTTCTTTATCCAACCTACAGCAAAGATGAGATTGCTCAGAGCACAGGACCAGCCACAATCCTACCCTCTAAAGCAGCATGTCAGTAGACTTGTTGCTGACAGAGTTGAAAGTAAAGAGAGTTACCTGAATTAAGAACTAAGCAAAGAAACCAGTCCCATCAGTCCGACAGGGATTTTGCTTCTTCCAGCAATTTTTGCATTGAGGTAGACGGAAAATAGAGATCATTAATCACAAAGGTTGATAGGAAGGAAACAACAAAGAGGTGGGAAATAGATTTCACGTGACATTCTTTCCATTGGTGATACATGGGTGACCAGTAGCTTTTCTTGGGTACTGCAAAAGTATCTCCTTGTTTTTCACACCCACCTACCCAGGTAGAAACAAAAGAGCATGGAAAGAAGTAATGACTTAGCAGGCAATTAACCCCAAACATGAGAAGTTGCAATGAACAGCTATAAACAAACAGAATCTTCTTTGCTGCCATAAAACATCTGCTACAACAGGGAGTGCTGTGCTAGCAACAAATGTGATCAGGAGACCATCACTATTAATTAGGCTGCTTTCAGCTGGTCCAAATCAAACACACAAACAAATAGCTGCATAAAGAATGCCCTCAACAAACACAACTTTTTATTTCTGTAGAAAACAAGTCAGATACTCTTCAGGAAGGACCAGCTTACGAAAAAGCTGTTTGCATGTTAATGTACATAAATATACAGGGTTACAATTTAGTGGGAAATACATTTAAAAAACTTTCAAGTACACAAAATAAACATAGTAAAATTGGATTATCCTTTCCGAACAACCACTTTAAGAGAGAAACATTTCTCAAACGGAATGAGCTTCCACTCATGATGTGCCAGATATCTCCACTGGATATGCACTGTAAGAGGGCACGAGGATGGACAGGACCAGAAGGTAAATATCCAGTGTTTGAGATTAAGAACAAACTTACCAGGACAGTTCAGTCCCTCTTCTCTTTAGCTCTCAGGATTTGCGTAGTGTGACGATTCCCCAGCCAGCCCGTAAGAGCTGCGAGAGGTAGGAAAATACCCCCTTCCTTCCACCTTCAGATTTCTAGAAGGTTAATGTTTTACAGCTTCATTAACAACGACCTTGTGGAAAATCCTGCGCCCCACCTGTGACACCGTGAGGCCATTATTAACAGTCACAGAAATGAGAAAATAGCAACACAGTCTTGGCATTTAGGCTGCCAGGCAGTAAACACAACTGATGGACGCGGCACCCATAGAAAAAAGCTGCTGGATGCAATCAGCCTCCTGAGTAGAAGGAATAATGTCTGCAGCTACGGAAAAAGAGCACAAATCATCACAGACTTCCAGAACAGTTTCCTCGTGACTGTTGAGACACTCAACAGCGAATTCATAGCATCATTTAAAAAAAATAGCAGATTACATGAATTTGAAAGACTTTTGCCATGTACAGGAAGCCAAAGACTGATCCTTATTTTACCAACTATATTTTGTTCCTTCTACTCTTTGTACTCCAGGAGTTTAGAGACCTGTTACATCACCACACTTTTTTCTTTTATAAAATTTTACAAACTGAGGAGTAAAACTAAGTCAATCCCCAAGAGAGAAGGCAAAGGCACCTGAACAGTAGATGCTCCCTGATCCTGCTCTACTTGCTTTTTTGTTAAAACTGTTAAAATAAGCGACCTGTGCATTTGGGATTGCGTCCCATTTCCAAGCCATGCAATGGCAGAGATCCCACGCTTCACTTCAGCTACTGCAAGTGCAAAGGGCAATTCAAGTTTTCTTAACAGTCTTCAAAACAAAAATTAAACATTTGGAAAAACGGAAACATTTAAAACTCTTCAAACAATTCGAAATCAGAACAGTTTCTATCAGAACATGACATATTTTACACACATTAAAAAAAAAAACCAAGAGATTCAGCATATTAAATAAGAATCTACATATCTTAAAAACAGAGAGATTTTTACAATTGCAGCCGGAAATGTTAATTGTCCCATCTTCCAAGACAGGACTGTTCATAAGTTATTTCTTTGCAGTGCCTCACACAGATTTTGGTTGGCATCTGGTTCCTCAGTCATCACTTCCACAGCTTCCCACTCCCCTGACCTGCTGGATTTCTTGATGGCCTCTACTACACTTTGCATGTACAGGCCATCTTCAAAAGAGGCTGCCATAGAAACAGGTTTATGATCCCATGTCCGACGATCTTCCTGGTCTTGGAAAGACTGTCGCAATGCTTGCACCATGTACACCATTCCTTTTAGGTAGAGCAGTGGGATGTCTTTAAATCCTTTTTCCAAAAGGCCTTTGTTGACAGTCAGAGAATCTGTAAACAGTAGTTCTTCCTGGAGCGCCGTGTTCTTCTGCCCATACAAGTCCGTCCCACGAGCTATAAGGCGACCGGCGGATCCAACAACCATGACTTCATGAATGAACGATCCAGGCATGTTAAAGTTGAGAGTCACAGTGCAACAGACACCCTCACTCATTAGCATCTGAAAAAAGCAGAAGTCATCGCTAGTGACGTGACGGATCCCACTTATAGCTGTGTTCTGCTTCACAAAAGTCTTGAGCAAACCGTGCACTTTCTCCGCTTTCCTGCTGGTGAGATGAGTTAAGAGGTCGATAATGTACGTTCCCATCGTATGCAGGCCACCTCCTCCCATTAACTCATCGCAGATCCAGTTGTACTTGTGGCTGAGCAGGCTTCCGCCGTAAACTCGCACGTCACAGATCATCACATTGCCCACGTAGTGTTCTTCTATCAGCTGCTTCATCTTCACAAAGGCGGGCAAGAAACGGAGAACGTTGCCAACGATGCTCATCAGCTTGGGATAATACCTGGCAGCTGTAACCATTCTGAAGGCATCCACAGAGGTAGCAGCTTTCTCACAGATCACGTTCTTCCCTATTCCTGCAGTATAAAAAAAAGAAATAATAAGGCACGCATGGAAGACAAACATGCTCAGACGCCCCAAAGGTGGCCATGAAGCAATGTTTTCTAAGAGTCAGGCTTTCCTGGTGCAATTTCAAAGGCAAAGGTCTAGGAATTAAAATAAGAACATCAACTGCGCAGCAAGACTCAAAGCTGCTTCCAAGATGTTTTGGTTGCAGAGCCAACAAACTCCCACAGAGAAAGGCTCCGAAGAAGGAGAGGGTTTTTAGACAGTGACAAGATATTACAGTGATGGCCATTTGGTGGGGCAGCTCAGTTGTTCCATTTTAATTCTGCTCTTTCAACTTAAGGGTAGCAGGTAGCAAGGCATTTCATTTAGAAGCATGTTCCAAAAATGAAACAGTCCCACTAAAATAAATCTGATATACTCTGGGCTTCCCAAATCAAAAAGAAATCCTTAAGACTCAGCGACTGCTTTAAACTCTGCATAGGGGGACACCAACTACCACCACCCTTTAGTTTCTCTGCTTTCCCTCTAGTAGGGTGCTCATTCAGATCTCCCCAACTGCCTTTTTTTTCCTTTTAAAAGAATACTGCATTTCAGGAAATCTCCCTCTTGCAGGCAAATTCGGGTGAAATTGGATCACAATGCCATGAGTTATTAGGTGGGACAGGAATAGGCAGATGGTCAAACAGCATCAAAGCAAGACACAAATGCTTAAACAGCCAGAGAAGGAAAATCATCATGGGAATCTGTGCTCTGCAGAGAGAAGGTGACTGAAGGGGAGATTTGATTATGACTTTGTATTTTACTATCACTATGAATGTATTATTTTAATAAATTAATAGAAATGGGAGATACAAGATACTTAAGGGCCTGTATAGAGAGAGAACACAAGAATTAGAAATAATGTTTTTGGTAAGTGGATTGCTTCAACACAATTGCTAATCGAAAAGCAAGACATTTTGGTCTGTATATATAGGACAATTGTATCGGTGGGAATGACTTCTGCTTGTATAGTTAGACAGCAAAGGTGACTATATGAGATGTATAGATGAGAACCGCATTTGCAAGCTGACCCACTTGAGGTCTTATTGCTAGCAATGCGCCTTCATCTCCCTCCCAGCCTGAACCAACGTGGGCAATCAATAAATTCATTCTTTTACTTCTAAGCTGAAATAAAGCGATACAAAACAGCATCTCAGGGCAAGCTTCAACCAAAATCCCACATCCCATGCTCTGCTGGGATTCCTTCTCCCTTCCTCATCCTCACCTTTTTCTTCCTTCCTTCTTCTCTAGTTTTACTTTTCCATATATGCCTATTCTGATAAAATACTTGCAAGCATTTTTCAATATAATATCCAGAAACACATCTGAAGTCTCCAGACATTAACTGGTGATGTCAGACTTGAAGGTCAGCCTCTTCATGCTACATTTTCTGCCCAAGAGTTACAGGAAACACAGCATACGGCAGCAAGCACCTCTCTCAAAGCTACTCCTAACACAGAAGTGGACGGCGCTCCTTTCTCAGAACCGCCTTGGTTTTTTTAACGATTCCCCAACGTAAAGATAGCAGCATGATCATTTAAATCAGGCTCTTACATAATATGGGAAGCTGAATCCCACACTGCAGTTCCTGCATCGAACGCTCCACCTCCTGGCTGGACCGAGGAAACCTTTCGGTAAGCCATCCGAACGGTCTAGCTGCTGGTGAGCAGAATAAAGTGAAAACGGAGCTCTTGTGACAAATCTCTAGGCCCAGCTCAGCCAGGGAACAGGTACAGCTAAAGCCACCTCTAAGCATATACTTCTAATGGCTAAAATCAAAATCCAGTCAGGAGAATGACTACAACGTTGTCATTGCCAGCAATGGTTTGAGTACAAACGGTTCTTATCCAAAGAGCACAAAAATAATAAACCTCAGGTTTTGTTAATTCTTAGCGGTCTTTTCCAAAGAAATCCCCTAAATAAACATACATCGAAAGAAGCTTTGATGAACAAAGGGTCAGGTCAAACTCCCTGGGGTCTCCAGGAGCTCGGGTGTGCTCCCCCACTATCTTGCTGCCTGCCAGATATTCCTGGTTACCCACTGGTAACACGTTCAGGGACCGTTTCTGACCATTTCCAGGCAGCTCAGCTGCCTGTGGGACCACAGTACAAGATGAAGCTTTTGCCACAGGTTGTCCTAAGAGCGCGTCTCAGCACCTCCTCTGTGCATACCTCGAAGTGCATCTCCCCCATCTAGCTGACGGAGCATATTAGCTTCTACGGACAATTGCTCCACCGAAGCCCTCCGAGGAAGCTAGGGAGAGATTTAATCTCACTCCCCCAAACTTATCTTATTTTCTCCTTATTCAAGAAATAGGCTGTCCGTTCTACATCATAAAAGCCAGTGCCCTTTTGCTTCCTGGGAGATGCAAGTTTCTCTGTTAGCCCACACTGCAGTTAACAACTCGGAGCCTCCACAGACCCTCTACGTTTTGGTGATGATTCCTTGGAAAGTGTTTTGCACTCTCAGTGTTACGTTCTTTATCAGTGAATGTGAAACGACATTAATCATCTTAGTATGAAGGTACGTGGCTCTTCGCTAGCTCTTGGGCTGATAACAACCGCAATTAACCCTGAATGGGCTTGAGGTGACTTGGTCTTAACGTCCTTCCCAAAGCAGTGTTGAGGTCTGCCCTGGAGAGGGTGTAAGGAAAGGCATTAGGTGGCTGCGTGCCTTTCTACCGGTATTTGGGTTAGAAGCGGAAAAAGCAAAAAGTGATTTTTTTTTTTTTTTAAACTTGCTCTCTTTACCATTTTATATCTCCAACCATTTCTGATGGCTTTGCCAACAGAAACAGGCTCTGGCACCAGTGAGATTCCACTACGTGAGCAGAGGAAGGACATGCTGATGTGACCGGAGTGCAAAACCTGATTACACACCCCCAGCAAAAACATCCAGCTCCCTTGACCTGTAGCAGTTTGGCTCTGCCACCTGCAATGGGGTGACTGTCCCTTCTGTAGGGTGCAGGATCTAAGGAGCAGCTAAACCCTATTTCATCAAGGTCTTTTCATGATGATGCTTTTGGAGACGTCTAAGACGCAGGAAGAGCATACCCAGACGTTAAAGTGGTCCTGTGTAACCTTAGCATTTAATGAAACTGAGGAGGGTAGCTCAGTTCACCGTTTCTTTTGGGGACTAGGGCCACCAGCCTTGCAGAGTCGGTCAGTCTCTCACTCTTCTTGTCAGGCTAGGTCATCCTCTTTTCTCCCTTCCCCCCTTCTTAAGGGAGACTCCAGCAGAGGAAAAAATGTCTTTTGAAGACCTGGCTTGAACATGGTTCCAAGCCAGACAGAGGGATGAGCTTACAAATTGGGGTTAAGGCCAAAAAAAAAATTAATCATCATCCAGTAAAACCCAGAACCTACATCTAGTGCTAGTAAGTTATGCACGCTTGGGTCTGTCCTCTGGTACTAAGACTGACCGGCATAGAAGAGCCATACCCATACCACAAACGTACCTTACTCTCCAGAGCAGGATGCCTGCATCCAAAGTGCTAACTAGGAACAGGGTTTAGCCCAAATTGGCTCCTAAATTGTGCCTGGAGGTTGCTTGGGGGTCTGACAGCTGGCACTGACCAAAACCGCTCCACCAGGGACCACTCCAACTATTCCACAGTCCAGACTGCGTCCAGGCTTGAGCAGGTGGAAGCTGAATGGGAAGTACGTATCGAATGCCTGTAGGACCACCTGAGATGAAAGAGGGTCCTTGAAACACCTTCTGTATTTCTACCAGAAGGCTTAATAAAAGCTTGAACACTCATTATTCCTTACCAAAGCAATCGGATCAGACTCTGAACAGACTGCTCCTCTCTTCCTGATACAGCAGAAATCACCTTTTCAAAATATATTTCCAAGTAGATACACTCTTTAGAACGTTTATTACTAGCTCCATGTGCAGGAGAAAACTATTCTTATTTATGGCTGTTTAATTGGCTGTTGCAGTAGGAGGGAGAGGAAAGAAAAAAAACTGACTCCATACCCAGGATTCCTTAAACAAGCTATCCACTCCCATATTCAGAAGTAAAACCCCACGCTAGATTCCAGGAATTTTCAAACTGATTCCTGACTCAGGAAATAAGCTAAACACTTAAAAAGACATCCTTCACCTCTTATTCATTTAATATACCCAAACCATCGTTTCGGTCAGTGAAATAGCTGATTCAGAGTGTGTTTACACCCTATGGAAGCAATCAAAAAGTAACAGATGAACCGAGGCTTTTTGGATGGCAGAATAAACTAAATCTTTTTTTTTTTTTTTAATCCTATGTGAATATGTCCATTCCATTGAACTGAAGCGCCACAACTTTATTCACCTGCTTTTGAATAATGGAAGATATCTGAGGTTAAACCTAGGAAGATGCAAAACTGGCCATTACTAAAGCATACTAGACTACTGCTTTGCCCATCGTAAGAATTTGGGAGGGACAGAGGAGTCTTCATAAAATAACCAGCTTAGTTTCAGACTCGCTTGCTTTGGAAGCCTCCCAGTGGATGACAGCTCATTCCAAAACGCTCTCTTTCATTTCATTTCTTGTTTGCCTAAGTCTTGAAAAGACCTCCGTGCTATTTGTTACAGAGACGGGAAGCACAGTATGCAAAGCGCGTTCACAACACGCTTGTCCGTCCTGTTTCAGGACAGGAAAGCTGCATTTGTCAGAATGCAAAGCAGCGATACAGCCCTTGCTGATTCTCTCCGTCATAATTAACAGGTACGTGCTATAATCCGCAGTGACTCTACAAAATCAGGTGTCCAAACAGTGTATTTTGCAAAGATTTCTTATTCTTAAACTATGTAATCAACCCATGAAGTTCAAAACATACTAAGTAAAAGGCTTCCTCTGTAGCCATTCCACAAACTACCCATTTAAAGGCTGGGCTCTGTATGGGCAACAGTGTTACCATTTACGTCCTGAAGAAATTTTTATCTGAGGATTTCTAATGTTTTGTCTCCTTAAACTCGGCTTCCTATACATATTGTTATACTTTACATTCCACTCCGGCCCGTCACTCAGCTCTGAGTTCATTTAACACAGAGGTGAAAGCATTTTAACTGCGGGACATGAACCCCAAATTAAATTTAGTTCCTCCGAGATCAAAAGCAGCACAAATTTTAGAACAGCTCCTTGCTTTACCTGCTGTTGAGATAAACCATGAGATTACACTGTCTTAATTTGAATTATTCTCTAGGCTTTGATCTGTTTTGTCTGGTTCGTGAATTCAATCTAGTGTTATTACTTTGCCCCTGTCACGCCAGGATTTTACCTCTGCTTGTTTCTGGGTGTCAATCAGTGAGAAATTAAACGCAAATAAACAGAACACCCTGGAAACAGCAGGCCTCTCCTTTTTGCCAGTAATAAAATGTAAGCACATGATATGACACACCATTGCACCACATCTGATCTTCCCTAAATCCCTGTCTCTCAGCTGGTAAAACATCAGTCTAGGATCGTATACAATCCCCAGCCACGAATCTTCTAATCCCAAATATCACTATTTCAATGTGAATCTGCCCAAAAGACGTACTTCATGTCTTTGACCCTATTCTGATTTTGCGTTGCTCCAAAACGCTGAATCATAACCAGCTATCCAACACTGCGCTTAAAACATGTCACGACATATTTGGTAGCAGGTATATAAATGCCCTTTCGACAAATCTAGAAAGCTGAAAGACAGGAGCAGCCTCATACTGGGTTCGAGAGAGCTGCACCAGTTTTCAGAGGGGAACATTTCAGGGAATATAGAAATAAGTGAAGAATCAACTGTCCTTTGCTACTTCATCCATCGATTTGCCTAGCAGTTTCGACTTCCCATTAAAGCATTAATACCTATCTCGCAGTCGAGCATACATACCACCTCTGGGCTTCTGCGCCAGTTTTGATTCCCTTGCCTCCTCTGGGTAATGCCATCTGATGGGTTCCCAGATTTTGCAGAAAGAACCCAAATTCATCTTTTAGTTACTAATTCAGAGAAGGTTCAAATCTCCCTTTTAGCTCACTTCACACTTGACCATCAAAAGCGATGAGAGCTAGTGAAATGCTTATTACCTAACAAGTGTTTAAAAGAATTTTCAATATTTAAGAGATTGACTTACGGTTCAAATATTGAAAAAACAGAACTTCTTAGACTTAAAGAAGTCTAACAATGTAAACAAAAATCAAACAAATTAACAACGTAAAAGATGATAAAGCCTGTGCATTTCTCTGTGCATGTCTAAGTGGCATTTCAAAAGGTTTGTGCGAGGAGTTATTTACTTCCCAAACAAATTACTGTAGAGCAAAGAGGTTAAGAACAACAAACCACCCCGGCTCACACGGTTTAACGTATTTCTCCCTCCTAGAATTAATTCAAGTGCATCTACTGGAAACATAATGAAAATATCACACTTGTCATTTGCAGAATTACATACGAAGTCACACCAGCGCTGTACTATGCAAGAAGAGCATTAACACTACAAAATCACGCACTGGAAAATTAAGAAACGTCAGGATGCCCACGCAGTTGGCTCCTACCTTCCTGCCCGACCAGTTCAGTACAGCGTCCCTCCTCTCGGAGACACTTTGACCCAGACTTCCTCGTTGGATCCCTCCTGCCATCCCACAGGGACCAACACCTGTCCCTTCCCCAACATCTGGGCCCTCCATTTCAGCTGAAAGGATTCCTCGAGCACATCTGCACTCAGGACCTCACCAGCCTGCTGCAGATGGACGCCGCCGAGCTGCGGCCAGGCTAACAGCATACTTGCTGAAGGCAGTGTCTTCCGAGAATTTAAGTCCTCGCTCATAAGACTATCGAGTAGATGCGAACATTTTCTTCCAAGACTTGTAACTTTCAAATGTTGTTTTATTTGTGGGGAAAATAAGCAGCGCAGCTGAACAATCCTCCCCTTCAGCTCCAAAGCAAATTTCAGGTTCCTATTCCAGAGCACAGGGAGATTTGTAATGAAGTAAGCAAGATTTTTTTTTTTAAATGGGCATAACCCCCCCCCCTTCTCTGAATTAGCTCAGCCATTTTTATTACAATCTCCCTACCATAAATTCAGTCTGAAAAGGACACAGGCCTATAAATAGTGTTATAACCATAAATAGTATTTTTACAAGAAATTCTGGGTAACCTTCCTTGCAGATGGCTTTGCCAATTCCGAACAAAACAGCCTTTAGCGCTGCATGGGCGCATTGGCACAACTAGAATAGTACTGCGATAAGAGGCTCAAACTGCAATCTGCCAATAAGCTACGGATATTGGGGCCGACTCCAAAGACAAAAAGGTACCTAGAGCTTTCACAGCAATTTGCCGAGTTAGCGGTGGAGGGATATTGATGCAAACCAAATCTACGTCCTGGTGCAGCAAGACGTCATCAGTCCGACTCGTGTAGAAGGAGATGTTCATTTCCTCCGCCAGCTGTTTTGCTTCCTCTTCAGTCTTCCCCCAAAGCGCTTCGATGGAGAAGCCTTCCGCTCTCAGCAAGGGGACCAGTACCCGGGCAGTGCTGCCAGTTCCAAAAACGCCCACTCCAGGAAGCATTTTCATTCTGCATTCATTCAAGCATCAGGGTCTATATGTAGGCCTTCGATAAAATGCTAAACTCCTCAGCTTTCCGTTTTGACCGCAGTTCCTAAAACACAAAAAGTTACAAGCGAGTATCAACAGAGGGCACGTTTTGACATCGAATGCATCAAGTCCGAATGCTACCTATTATCATTCACGTGGCACGCAAAAATATTCAAAGATCCTCACAAAGAAAAAAAGAAAAAGAGAAAAGCAAAGCAAAAAAAAAACCTTGCAATTCTTGGAGAAATAATATTAAGGGTAAGGGTCCTATTGCAGAGGACAGGAAGAGCGATAAGAAAGCAGTTTGACTAAGTCATGAGTTTCTCCCAAGCTTCAAAACACAGGAAGCTTGTACAGAAATACGTACGAGCATGCCAGGACAAGTCAGAAAAGTCAAGGCACAAACTGGAACTGAGAGGAGACATCGAGGGGACAGGACATACAGTTTAATCGCATCAGCAGTAAGAGCAGCGCTGCTGAAGTTGGGATAATGTCAGTCTCTAAATAAGATAAAGGTTTGCGAGATGAGGTAATACCTTTTATTAGGGCAACTGATACAGCTGGAAAAAATAGGCAGGCTTTTGAGCACATGAGCCTTTTTTCCAAACTAAACACACAAGTTGAAAACAACTATTTTGAGTTTAGCAATTACGCCAAACAGTTAAGACACTCCAGAGAAAGCCTAGGAAATATGTTCTGTGGGGAAAGCTGGGATTCCCTGAACTTGTTTAGCCTGGAGAGGAGGAAGCTAAAAGGAGACATAATGTCACTGTTAAAACACACAGAAGGCTGCTTCGAAAAGGAAAAGGATATTCTTCTATCTGTGTCCATTGCGGGTACTTAAGGTTTTCCTCAACTCTGAACCAGTTAAAAATATCTCCTTCTCCCCATGATATTTAGTCTCTGGGAATGCAGGTTCTTGCACACAGTTATTATATTTCCTATATACAAACATTTGGTTTAGCCAAACTTAAAAAAAAAAAAAAACACAAACATATTTCCTGATAAATTAATCCCTTCAGATCCTTACTTGCATGCCTGTCTTAAAATTGCCTCTGGCCACAGCTTCCTTTAGTGTTTAAAGCTCTGCCTTCCAAGAGACACACCAGAAGTCTGTGCAGTCTGTGATGCCACTGCAACCTATGATTTGGTTTTTGTTGTTGCGTGCTTTTTTTCGCATTTCTATCTACTACGCCCACTTTTGATCGTCTTTCTCATGTTTAGAAAACTTTTTTTTTAAACAAAAAAGAAAAAAGGTCATTCAGAATCAGGTTTCCTTAGAAGTCTATAATGAAAAGGCATCACCATGTTGCAAACAGAACTGCTACCAGTATCAGAAAAAATCCCCGCAAGCCATCCTACAGGCAACAAGAGACAATCTATTTTTGACAGAGACAGAACAAAGCACAGTTACAACATCTCCCCGTCCTAAAACGCTCACACTGAAGTTACAACGTGTGAAAGCAAATCCTGACACACTAAGTACTAGCATATAAGCCAAAGTACCCACAGGGCAAATGTTTTATATGCTATTAGCGTTTCATTAGCTTGGGGGCGTTGCCTGTACAAGTACGTACACTGACCAGCATAACAATAATTATAATACTGACTGAACGTCTACGTATTTTTATGATATAAACACTGAACTAGAAAATAGAAGCATCAGCATTTGTGATTATTTATTTTGCAATATACATACAAATATTTATGGATGCTATAAAATGTTAGGAAACATTCACCGAATTAATTCTACACTTTTTTTTTCCTTGTTCTGTGGGACATTAGGTTTGCAGTGATACACTTGTCTTTCCTTATAAACGTGAACAAAGTTCATTTGCATTTAGAGTTTACTCCTCTTTCTTCAACACTTAGTGGAACACTCAAATAAGGATGGTATCAAAATGAAATGTTTCTTTTTCTACAGAAGAAGATAGCTTACTGGCAGGAAAGACAGTTTATATTCACGATTGTTTTCTGTAAACCAAATGAACAAAAATACCTTCCATCCAGTTGTCAGGCTTTAAGTATAAATCTTAAAGTCGCCACACATGTATTTGGCAGTTTACAGCTGGAATAAGAAGAAGTGCCTGCGGTAAAAAGAATTCTTCTTTTTGAACACACACAAACTAAACATATTGGAATACAGGCAGAGCAAGTACATGTCTGCCTGCAAAAGATTGCACAGACACGCTCAAAAACATCGAAACTACACAACACACAACAAAAGTTTAGAAAAGGGTGAATGGCTTGAAACTGCTAAGAGCACACTGTAGTACTTAACATATATAATACGAGACTCTTGCCTTTCAAGGAAGCTGATTTCCATAACATTTATTCATTTTAAGGGTTTTCTTTTTTTCAGTTTCTTGTCCAACTGCCTCTTAAAAGTCCCAGTCGCATAGCATTCACTGTAAACTCACCTACTCCCAAAAAATAGCGTGCAGCTGCTTCAGCATCCCCAACAGCTATTGGCCCAGAGCCACAAGAAGTAGCATTTTACTTCCACGGAGACCCACCGTCGATCGCATAACGCCTTAAGGACACCACCAACTCACCGCCAAGCGCCCCAACGGAAGTCCAGAACCATCGCGAACCGGCAAGCCCAATCTCAGCCACGAGTCCCAGCGACTCAACCCCGCTCTCGGCAACCGAAGATGCGGCTCGCGCCCCCAGCAGGGTTTGAGAGCCCCCCCAAATAATGCAGCTGGTTGGTTCCGCAGAGAGAAAAGTGTCACCGGCCAGAGGGCATGTCCCTCTTCCCTGCCTTGAGGGCTCCCTGTAGCCTCTTGCTCCCTCTCTAGTCTTTACCAAGTGGAAAGTCAGAGTGGGATCAGTGTGGATGTTGAAGGGCAATGAAAATAAAGTATTATACAGGATAAGTCACAGAGTATACGCGATGCGGATAGAATTAGGATGAACACTAAGAGAGCCGCAACAGAGATTCTGCAAAAGCTTTGGAAACGGGGTACCAATACGTACCCCGTGCAGCACACACACTAGCGAACTACATCACAGAGCCTGTACCTGGGGCATTCCTGGGGCATTCCTGCCCGGGACACCCCCGGGAAGCAACCTGAAAAAGCAGCGTATCAAAACGAGCTCCCCGTTGAGAAAAGAGGAATCTGCAATTAAGAGATTTCTTCCTAAGAAACGACAGAGAGACCAAAAGAACATCACTGTGTCACTGCAAAAATCCTTGGTGCACCTTCCTGTTGAACACTGTGTGCGTTTCTGATCCTTCTCATCTAAGGAAAAAAAAGAAGAAAGTAGAACTGGAAAAGTCTCTGACAAAGGCAATCAAAAGCACACATCTTCCATATAACGAACACCTAACCAAGCAAAGACTCCTCAGCACGGCAGAGATTACCAAGGGGGATACTACGGAGGTAAGAGTCACGAGTGGCACAGACAGCAGGGAGAAAGACCGATTTTTCCACCATCTCCTCCGTTACAAAAACCAGTGCAGAGCTAATAGAAAGCAGGATCAAAACAATCTGAAGAAAGTGGTTCTTGCCACAAGACTTTCAGAAGCCGTGAAATGCCTTGCCACGGGATATTGTGGATGCTAACAGTTTACATGGATCCAAAGGGAGAACAGACAAGTTTAAGGAACCCACCGAGGGTTACTAACCAGCAGAAGTCGTATCTAGCTCAACAAGCAGCTGAGCTGAAAACACCTGGAAGTTGAGCAAGTGCAGAGAGAGAGAGCGGAAAAGGGGCATCGGTGTATGTTTGCGTTGTTCTTACACTCTTCTTCGGGCTTGTGCTATCAGAGATGGGCTAGTACGTCTTTGCACGGTCTTATCACCCTGTTTGAGGTAGGAAAATGAAATTGTCTCCTTTTGCAGATACATTGATCTGCAAACATGACTTGGAACAGCCGCCAGCACACGCTGACTGAAGGCCTGGAAGACGATACCACTTGGAGCCATTTCTGTAAGCGTCTCGTTGAAATTTGGGTATCTAGAGTCACATAAGCATATGCTGCCAAGTGTCCCCAAGAAGTCAAACAGCTCCCTTCTTTGGCTGTAGGATGGGACTCCAAATGCATGGCAACATCGAGCAGAACAGAAACAGTCCTGAGAAAGAAAGGCCTGAACCTGAGGAGACAAGCACCAACTTCTGTGCCCTCCAAACATCAACGTAGAAAGAGGTGCAATTTCTACACAGTTACTCTGGGACCCAGCAAGTCTAAAACCTTAAAACAAGACTGACCAAATTAGTCACACAAATAGACGAACAGCCTTTTATAAGCCAGTCTTAAGAAAAGAATAATTCCTATATGTTGACATCTCTCATGAGCAAACACTGGAACGAACACTTTTGTGAGGATGCTCCCTACCATGGAGCACCAGAAGGCAGGACTTTTATCTGGAAGTGAAAATTGGATTGAAACCATTATCCTGCAGGTCGAGCGATACAAATCAATTTTCCTTTTAGAGAGGCAAAATCATCGATGCCTGCAGCATCATTCTGAACTTGCATTTTCAAACAGAGGCACTTAAAGCTCTTAAATCTAATCTTGTCTCTAGCTGCCTTTCCTTTTTGTAACCACAAAACGTTTCTATTCTTTGATGGATTTCACAATGTGTTTGAAGTCGCATCCTACAGTCACAGGAAGGAGTTGTTTGACTTTTTGGGATACATAGCAATAAACGCATGACTCAATACAATGAAAAAAACATGATTATTCCTACAGAATTTGATAATGATTCAATCTCGTGTTGAAGCAGTCAGAGTTTAAGAGGCAGAAATCTCAAAAACTCAGGGCTACAATAGCCTGAAACAGTTTGTGGATAATTACAGGTGGCCAAATAGAGTGAAAAACACAGTCTGTGTTCAAAAAGATGCCAGTTAGCGTAACACTGGCTCTGCAGAAGGAAAGAGCAATTCTTACTTCTCTAACTCAGCCTTAAAGATTCCATTTTGGTTCCAAGGAAAGAGATGTTGAGGTACTCGGTGCAGGAGCATACCAACAACTAGGGCACGTTTTTATTCAGCCAGATGCTGCTGCCTTCTTTGCAAGGAAGGTGAGGACAAGTAACAAGGCCTGTGCAAGTCATAAAGGCTCGCGACTGGTCGCGACATCCCCATGGATCTTAAGGACGCGTAAGAACCTTTGACAAAATCCACGCAGGAACCGAGCCAATTTTCACCCTAAGGCAGAGGTCTTTCACAAGTGACATTAAGGCACCGCCGAGACGGAAAGCCTGTAAAAACAGATGCTGCCTCCAAACCGTCAGCATTGCGAGGATCCCAGCAGAGGCGTCGGGGATGCCGGTGGAGGCTGCGAGCACGACTTGCCAACAGGGTTCCTGCAGGAACAGAGCCGGAGGCATCTCGCCGGTGCCCCCCGAGACCAGCTGCGTTCCCTCAAGGAGGCCAACGCCGCTTCTCTACCCAGCTCAGCGCAAGCGGACGGGGTGACAGCCCACGGAGTGGCAAGCCTCGAGTGCTCCTGCCACCCCTCCGCACACGGCGGGTGCGATGCTCCGTCCTCCCAGAGCGGGATGTGCAGCCCGGGCTGGAAAGGCCCCGTTCCCGGCACCCGCGGCTCCCCCCGAGGTCCCCCGGGGCCAAGCGCGGCGGGCAGGGCCGGGCCGGGCCGGGCCAGGGGCGGCGG
>NW_020447214.1:0-13841 GCF_003343035.1 Apteryx rowi | reverse complement strand
GTCCCACAGCCGGGGCGCTGAGGGGCTGCGGTGCCTCCCGGCCGGGCAGGCTGCAAAGCTGCGGCTCGTGGTCGCAGGTCCCGTCGCGGGGGAGCCCAAGGCCCCGCCACGGCGATGCTTTCCGGGGCTGGGCTGAAGACTGTCCTAGTGCTGAGGCTGCACAATCGGACCTGTGCTGCGCGGGTCGGGGACAAACTGCGGCGCTGAGCGGCCCTTCAGCGCTGGGAGCTGCTCAGGCCACTTGAGGGCAGTGCGAACACGCGTCCCAGGAGAGCCAGGGTTTACAAACCCCTGGACCCACCCTCGGCTCAAGGAGTCACAGTCCTCCTCTCTCAAGCGCCCGAAGCCAGAGCAGTTGCTTGCAGAGCAAGGACCCCCAGCTCTGGAGCCTCGCTGGCCCCTTCAGCAGTCTGTGCCCTGACCGCTTGTAGGAACCTTCCAAAGCAGGAGTTTGCCTGAGCAGCCACCCCGCTGCCAAGGGCTCTGCACCGTTCACGTGTTGCACTGCCGAGAGCTGGCACCCCTCTCCCTCCCCTGCCTCCTGTGCAGCTCTGAAAGAGCCACAGGACCAGCCAGGGTCATGGGAGCTTGCTAAACAGAATCACTCGCCCTGCTCCTGGTATATCCATTTCCCAGGACAGCTGGAACCGGGCCCTTCACACTGCTGGTAGTCAGGAAAAGCCTCTGGCTCTGGTACCCCACACCTTTGCTGATGCTTGCTGTAGCAGGACTGCTCTAAGCCTGACTTGGGACCAGGAAAGGGGCCTCACTCTTGCTTTACAGCTGTAAACATGCAACAACACGGCCTCCGGGGACACCCCAACCATGCAGCGAGCAGCCCCTGGCTGTGTCCCAGCCCTGCCGGGCTCAGCAGAAGGGCTGCAGCACCCAGGGCTGCTGGGGGAGGAAGGGGCAAGAGGAGGCTACCCCACCGGCTCCAGCCTCCTGCCGCTTCAGGGACCCTGCGCCGGGGCTGGCACCAGCTCAGGGCCCGGCCCGGCCCCCCTGGAGCAGAGGGGAGCGAGGAGCCGCGACCCAGGACAGCTACCGAGGGTGCCAACATCACCCCCCAGCCGGAACGGGGCAGGGGCTCTTAAAATGGCGGCGTCATGGGCGGCTTCAGCCCAGCCACGTGACGTGAGACCTGTCACTAGGCCGGAGGCGAGGAGGAGGGCGGGTGTTCGGCCGACTGACAGCGCCGACAGCCAGTAGGAGGCCGGTGCGGCGCATCGTCAGCGACGGTGGTGAAGCGCAGCGGCTCGGCGGCCGCGGTGAGGGCTCCCCGCTGCGAGGCGCCCCGCCGCCATCGAGGGGGCTGCAGGTCCCGGCTGCCCTGCCGGAGCCGCAGGGGAGTAGGGAAGCGGTTGTCTGAGCGCCCCGGCGGCCCAGCGCGAGGGGCTGTTCAGGGAGAGGCGGCAGCCCGGCTGCCCTGCCTTCCTCTCCCCCTCCCGGCATCCACGGTCACTGGATTAAGGACATTAGTGGGACTTCGTCTTCCTCTTCATCTCCTCTAATTTGGAGGTGTCCTATTTGATATGTGGGGGCTAGACCTGCACGCAGCACTTGAGACGCTCATACACCAAGTTTGATATAGTGGAAAACAATGCTTTGTGTGTTGTGGCTGTATCCCTGTCCAAAACCTGCCCTAGATCCAGTGAGCCACCTCCAGACTGCGTTGAAGTCAAAGATCCACTTGGTGGATCGTGGCTTCACTGAGCCATTTTGCAGCCTTGTGCTTCCATGGTCCCTCTCTGTGAGGTGTCTTGGTGATAGGTCCCAGGAACTGGGCTCTTGGATCAGTCCATTTCAGGATCCTTCTTTCTGTCCAGAGAAAGAATGAACTGAGTTTTCCTGGGCTTAGTCTTTAGTTCAGGGGATTTTTGCCTCACTGCTAGTCTGTTGTTCAAGGAAGTTTCTTGTTACAGGCTGACTGAGAGCAGGATTCTGCCAGGCACTGTAAAGAATAACTTCCAAGACCCTAGTGTGATATGTGCTAATTTGTTGCATCAAAGTGAGAAACAGCCTTGGGAACATCTTGTATTGTGGTATGCGCTAATTTGTTACATCAGCGAGAAACAGCCTTGGGAACATCTGTGGGAACATCCTACASCCTGTGGTGGGGGGCATGTACCCCGCCTGAGAAAATTGAGTTGAGCTAGCGAAGCGGCAATGTTAGTTTAGATAGCCTAATATGGCGCACAATGCAGAGGAAGACTCCAGCCTTCATCCCCACGACCACCAGAGGGCTGAAGAAGACCCCCTAGCAACAGCCGGCGCAACCGCAGAAGTTACAGGAGGTGCCCCGTATACCCGGAACTGGAATCTCATATAAGGAGACTGTGAGGGGGGGTTGCGCGCGCCGTTGGTGGAGCAGGAGACTCCCCGGCCGCCCAGCGCTGTTTTGCTTACTTGTGACTTGCTCAATTATTCTATTAAATTGGGATTTATGCAACCCAGCCCGAGTGGTTGTCAATTTGTCACGTTTACCTATAACACTAGGGAAGGCAGAGCCATGCAGCATCCAAAGAAGAGCTCCTACACAACCACCACGCTTGGCCTGAGGACAACCCCTGTCCTCCTGCTGCTCCTTCTCCTCTCCCAACACTGCACAGGGGGTGAGTGGTCATCTCAGGGCAGAGCAGGGCCAGCTCCTCACAACAGGCTGTGAAGAGCAGCAGGAGAAGGAGACTTCAGCAGCCATTTCCCAGGGGATGTGTCAGGCCACAGCAAAGGCCAGCTGCTCCCTAAGGGTCAGGGAGCTGGCAGCCAAGCACAATAACATGGCCAGCAGGGCAGGGGCCTCACTAGCCCAGGCCCAGTCCCACAGTACCTGAGCAAGGTGAGCAGGGCAGGCCCAGAGATGGTAGCCATGTTCAATCAAGAGTCCACATCATCAGGCAAGTTTGTGGTGATGAGGCAAGTCTGAGGTCAAGCCAGGAAGTCAGCCCAAAGGTCAGGATCAGGTCTGGTGAGGGTAACCAAGATGAGAAACAGTCCAGTGATTGTCAGGCGGGTCCATAGCGATGAGGCAGGACTGATGTCAAGCTGGGATGTCAATCCAGGAGTTGGGGTCTGCAGCCAGGCACAAGCATGGCCAAGCTGGAGGCCAGTGCTCTTACTACATAGCTCAGGTAGGGGCTGAAGGCCCAGGGCTGAACATAAATGAGCTTCTGGGCCCATGTTGGGTGCATGTGTGGAGGTCCCAGGTGAGGCTGGTCAGGGCCATTAAGGCCAATTAGTACATCAGGGCCTGGACAGGATGAATGTGTGGAGGTTCTTTGTGGGGATCTGCACTTGGATATGTGTATGGACTGACTGGATCTTGGGAGCCTCTGGAAATGCAATTCAGGTTGTGCCCTCAAATGGGAAACACCCAAATCCTTGGCCCTTGACTTGGTGCCCTGGCATCACTATGTGGTTTGGCAGCTGCAACACCCCTCACAACAACGGCTGTAGGGTGCCTGGGTCAGGGCTGTTCCCCTTTTCATCAGCGTTTCCAACTTTTGCGCTTGTCACAATAAAGAGAAACAAATTCCTGCCATGGGTGTGCTGAGCTCTCTCTAGCATGAGAGTCCCAACCCCTGGGGCAGGACCTCAGGCAGATGTTCAGGGCTGTTGCATTTCCCCAGTGCTGTACAAGGGAGTGTGGAGATGCTGAGAAACTCCACAGCCTGTCCTGTGTCATATATTGTGCAATGTGTGATACAGATGTCTGACAACACAGCGCACCCAATGCTACTAACAGCATTTGTGATTTCCTGCTTGGTTTTCTTTGCAGAAAAGTACATGAGGTGTTGCATTATGTATATGAAAAAAACTATTTGAACTCATCAGCTATGGAGTTTCAGTGAGAGTCCCAGGGATCTTTCCTTACCAGCAGTTGTGTAAGTACACAGCGCTCTCACTGCTTGGATTTGCCTCCTCCCTCAGTCAGAACATTATGATTGGGAACTAGAGCAGCTCTCACCCATCCCTTCCTGCCACAGAAACACCTCACTGTGGTGAAAGACGGGGTCCAGCTGGGAGGGACTCTGGGAGGAGAGTAGCTCCGTGGAGTCAGCAGTAGAAAAAACATTAAACTTTGGTCCTTTCTGCACAGCTGTGCTAATGCCAGTCTTGGAAAACTCAGAAATGCACTGTTTGCCCTGCACGCAGAGGGCGCTGCCTGCCGGAGTAGTCATTCCTAGTCCCTGTCTGCGCTGGGGCTGCATACAGGGCTACGAGGGAGTGGGGGAAAGTCATACGTGGAAAGGGAAGAGCTCACAGTTCTTGTTATCACTGACTTTTCTTACCAAGCTCTTGTGCTTCTCGCTGCAGGTTTGTGACTGTTCGTGGTGTTGAGCTTTGTGTTGACCCAAGGATAGCCTGGGTGATTAAAGCAATGGAAAAACTTGGAAGAGAGAACTGAAACCTTTGGTCTGCTATCCACAGTTAGGCTCACACATCTGATGTGCTCAGATTGCAGTTAAAATTGATTCTTATTCTTATGTCCCCAGGCCAGAAAACCCAACCAGGGTCTGGAAGTGTGGCAAGGCTTGTAACACTGGCAGTAACACAGGCCCGGCAACACTTGGACAATCTTTCTGTTTCCTTCACTCTCTTAATTGTGATTTAGCAGATTATCCTAGTACCTAATTGAGCACAGAATCCAGATTGCTTAAGGCAGACTAGATAAGACTTGTACATAATCATGGCGCAGTACAGTTCCTGTCTCGGTCTCGGTCTACCTTCTGTGTCAGAGACAACTGAAGATGACTGCAGGTGCTACGCTGCTGGGGAAATGAGGGATGTCTTCCTAAAGAGCTGGAAGTTTTCAGCCACCCAAAAAGGATGTCCTGATCTTCCTAGTGTAAGCAAATCATCTGCACTGGGACCAGTGCTTATCAGGGAATAAAGGACTATTTTCATCTGTTCCCTTGGCTGCTCTTTGTATTTTGTTTGGATCTCCTGACAAGACCAGCATTAATGCTGGTTTGTGTGGATGAGGCGTTGCATTAGCTTACAGCAAAGCCGAATTGGCCCAAACTGCTTTCCAGGCCACCATGCCATAGCCCTTGTGCTCTCAGATCCTCTCTTGCCTTTGGTCTGGTCTCCTCTGGGTCAGTGGTCCTGCCTTCTTCATCCACAGCAGCACATTTGGAGGAGTTATGCTTCCTGCTCTGTCCACCTCAGAATCCCTGTCTTCTGGCATCTCTGAGATGGGGGACCTAAATAAAAACGGTGCTGCGAAGGAGTTCACCTTGTGTCTGCTTGTCAGTAACATAAAACACGGGAACTAGAATGGAAATGAAAGGGAAACAAGCAACAAGTAAATGTCATCAGAAAATCATGAGGAGGAAAGAGGAAGACTCTGAATGCAGAGAGGAGCCAAACATCAGAAAGAATGTGGGAAGAGACATTCAGAGAGGTCCAAAGGAGAGAGCAAGAGAGACGCAGAGTCTCTCACTTGTCACACTTGCAGCATGAATTTTTTTACAGGCAGACCAGAAACCGCACTATCAATCCCTCCCAGCAGGCTGGGACAACTTATCATTAATGACAATATGGCCCTCCTGCCAGCAAATATCCGGCTGCCTTTGCTTTTTCTCCATGTGAGAGAGTTCACAAATGAGCGTTCAGTTGTGCTTCCGTCAGGAGGCTCCATTGACTGCTAAGGAAAAGTGCTGATGAAGAGGTCTAAGAGCAAAGCCTTTCCTCCAGGAGACACACAGAGGCTCTGGGAAGCATGTGGGGCTGTGTGCACCCAACACAAAGGGTCCAGGGGAAATCCAGGATGTGGAGAGTTGCAGCCAAAGCTGATTCCTTAGGAATCTGAGCTCTCTGTAACAAAGATGTCCTGGGGCTTTGGGAACGCACCTGTGAGGTGGAGGGGTGCAGGATCAGATCAGGGGTTACTCCAACATCCCCAAACTCTGTGTTGCCTTCTTTCTGAAACCCTCCTTCAGTCTTTGCATTTCAGTTTTTTGCATTTCAGAATTTGTTCATTGTTATTCCTGTCTGCATCAGCACCAGGCACATGTGATTGGCATGAAGCCGAAGGAAGTTCTGTCTGAATATAAGAAAAAACTTCACTGTGAGGGTGACTGAGCACTGGAACAGGTTGCCCAGAGAGGTTGTGGAGTCTCCTTCCTTGGAGATACTCAAAAGCTGTCGGGACTCAGTCCTGGACAGCCTGTTCTAGGTGACCCTGCTTGAGCAGGGAGGTTGGACTACCTGATCTCCAGGTGTCCCTTCCAACCTCAATCATTCTGTGAATTAAACAGCAGACACAAGAGTTAACATCAGGTTGACGTGAGGGAAACCAAGAAGAGAGGAAGCCTCCGTACGTAAAGGGAACTAACTACATGTGAGCAGGAAGCGAAGAGGAGGAGAGCTCCTAGGAGTGCAGGGAGGGCTCTGGCTCCCCGCGGCTAGCGAGTGACCGTTTTGCTGCAGAGAGAGAGACAGGAAAGCTCCAAATCGACCCACTACATGCATCACGGTCACTGCAAGGCTCTGGAGAGTTCATCAAAGAAGACAGCATGAAGATCCTGCTGGCAACCAGCTTTCTGCCCATGCTCTTCCTCGTGTGGCCGCCCATGAGTGAGACCCTATACGCTCTCTGCTCTGACTGTGGGTCAGAAGAGGAGACAGCTGGTAAGAGCGGATGGCGGAAGGGGCAGTGGCATTGCCCAGGGTCTAGCTGGTGCTCTGGGACCATGGCTTGCTGGCAGCCAGGGTGCATTGGCTCTTGGTTCTCTTGAGCTCTGGGAATTTGCCATCGATTTGCGGGGTCTGCATCACCAGTCCCTACAAGATTGCCAATTTCTCTGCCTTGGCTTGGGAGAGTCACCTTTTTTCTGAACCCTCCTGTCTTTGTGCTAGGAAAGCACCTGCAGGAGGTTTGGGACAAAGCTGCCTCTGTTTTCCCACGTTCCCGGTACTCTTCTTGCAGCATTTAACACTCCTTTTGCACCACCACCTCACCATGTGCTTTCCAGAGGCTCGACCCTGCACAGGCTCCGGGTTCTGCTCACAGGGACCACAGTGTTTTGAACCAGCCTTTTCCCCAGCAGCAGGAAGAGGAGACAGGAGAAAAAAAGAGGTGGAGATGCTCGTAACCCTGTGGCTGGGAAAGGGGAAACTGGGGGTGCCCACAGCTTCACATGGAGGATGTCTCTACGCCTCTGAGACCTAGGGAACCGGGAATGGGCTTTTCTGCCTCTGAGGTCTGCAGCACCTATTAGACAACGTGACCAGAGATCCTGAACCCCCGACTACCCTCTCCTGGGAAGGAGGGCTGAGACGCAGGCGCAGGCGGGCTGAGGTCAGTCCCCACCCCTAAGCTCACCCCGCTGTCAGGAGCTGGGGAGGCTGGACAAGGGCGGCGGGGTGAGCTTAGGCCCGGCCGAAGCAGATCCTTCCTGGGGGTCATTTCAAAGATGAGCAGACAGGAGAAGTTATTTCGAAGGGAAAGAAGGTTTTACGCCCACATCGTGTGGCACCTTCAGGGAGCAAGGCCAGGCAGCTCCATCGTCAGGGGCTGAGTTTCACGGACCAGTTTCCCATCCCTCCTTCTGAGGAAGGCCCCTGCCACCAACTCTGCAATGTGCATTTGTGAGCCTGAAGCTGGGGACAAATGTAGGAAATATAGAGAAGTGGGGTTGGGGTGAAGCCAGGGAGGTTGTGGGGGTCTCTTAGGTATCTGTAATTCTCTAAGGCTGGCTGTGTCCCTACACCTAGTCCTCAATCCCAGCACACCCATGTTTCACTCCGTGAACGATGGAGCCTGGAACGAGCGGCCTCGGCAATGCCTCCCGGTTTGGGTGCCTGAAGACCCTTCTGCCTAGGTTGCCTTAGGTCCTCTCACAGGAGCAGATGTCTCCTCTCTGATCGGTTGCAGTTTTTGATCCTTTGTGATAAAAAGAAATGTTTGTGCACTGCACAACACTGGGTGGCACTAATCAACATGCACCGTCTTAATATTCAGTGTTGAGGAACGTTTAGCAGCCAGCTTTGGAAAAGAACATCAGCTGCTGGAGAAAAGGACAGTTATGTGACCTCTCATCTTTTATGAGCAACATGTGCCAATGGAATGTGTCTGCTACCAGGTACAATCTTTTTATGCTTTTGTTTCCTCCAGAAATCTCTGACCTGATTGTGTACCAGACCTCAGGGCCGATCAGCCAGTCAGAAGGGTCGAACGTCACCGTGGAGTGCGTGTTCGAGATGCCATCCACGCACCTCGCCACACGTGTGGAGTGGTACAAACAGAACGAGCTGGTGGCGGAGGGGCAAAGCAACTGCCAAACACTGTCTCCAGGAAAAAACTCTGCCAATCTCACCTTGACTAACGTGCGTGTAGCCGACACAGGAACTTACGTGTGCGTGGTGTTGATTGCAGGAAGGAACTTGACGGGCAGAGGAAACGGCACTCAAGTGACAGTTTTCAGTAAGTGGCACCACTTCCCACCGGGTTTTCATGGGAGTGATGAGCAGGGAGAGAAGGTTGCTACAGTGAACGCTCTCCAAAACGATCCCGTGACCGCTATGCTTCAACACACCTTGCTCAGTCTGTGCGTGGCATTACCGTCGCTGCTCTGACACCAATACAGACACCCCAAACCCGCTAAGTCCTGAGCTAGAGGTGACAGCGGTGACCCGCTGTCTCTGTGCTGGCCCTCACTTGTGTTTCTGTCCTCCAGCTCGGGACCCAGAGGCACCTCAGACCGATGCCCCCGGCCAGGACACCCAGGCAGGTGAGCTCCCACGGACCTGGGTGCAGGTGTGTTAGAGCCCAGCACTGCCCAAACCACCTGCAAACTTTGGGCAGAGGGATGTGGGCAGGAGGGGGGCAATGCAGGCAGGGGGCCCCTTGGAGAACCTGTCTCTCGCAGTGTTGTTGATGCTGCCGATGACCTTGGAAAAGAAACCCCCCCCAAAGAAGCAACACCACAAGTGCCTGCAAGCCAAAGCATGTGTCACTGTGCAGTGGGACAGGAGTTAATGAGTGTTTCTTTTGTCGTGATGTGTCACAGGACTTGGCCTTTTTCTTTACGCCATGCTTGGAGTAGCGGTCGGGGTATTTTTCTCCTTGCCGGCACTTTGTGTCGTGGTGTGGCAGTGCAAAACGAGCACCAAAGGTAAGGCTGACCTGGGCTAAGCCACCATCTCCAGTGGGAGCTGGTGAGCGCCTCCCTGTGACCTGCCTGTTTAGACACACAGAGCCTTGGGAGATGTTCTGCCTTCGCTCTCCTGTCACCCTGTGTAGCTCGCAGACCTGAGTACACAACCCTCCCTGCTTACTCGGTGGCAGGGCCAGTTTCCCCTGCACAAGTGCCTCCTGCCTGTCCCAGAAGAAACCCATCCGGGGATGAGGAGAACATTCGCCCCCCCATTTCCTCTGTCCGGTGGCTGATAAAAGCACTAGTTTATGCCACAAGCTGCAGACACAGTCCATGCGAAACAGGTCTTCCCCGTTACTGCCCGTGCCTCCAGAAATGGCAAGTCAAGGCTTTTCTTCAACCCCTCAAAGGCACTTTTCTAAAATCCTTGCCAGCCGCTTACACTCCTCAGCCACAAGCCTACGGTTGTCTGTCTTCAGAGCCAACCAGCCTCAGAACCCCTTCGTCTCCTGCAACAGAGACAACAAGACCAATGCTGTTGTTTTCTACAATTAAAATAATAATAAATCAACTACATTCTCTTTTTCAGGAAAACTTGAGAAGAGGGAAGTGACAGAGATGAATCAGCTGAGCACGGTAAGCTACAGAGAGCTTTGTCCTGCACACACATCTCTGCACATCTCCTTCTCTCTGTGATAAAAAACACTGGCTGTTGAATGCCCATTTAAAGGACTTAAAAGTAACAGTTAAATCAGCTTTGCATTGGTAAGCAGACTCCAGAAACCACGGTCCTAAACACCATGGGCCATAAGGGGGTTTAAGCGTCTCACTTGCTATTAAATAGGAGCTTGCAGACTCACAAATAAATACTGCCTCTAGACAGACTCTGCTAAAATGCAGCACCAGCCCAAACAGAAAGCTTCAGAAACAGCCGTGCGGTGCGTGCTAGCATGGGAGGTGGCCGAGAGCGAGTGAGTTAAAAAATGGGAGCAGGGGCAGATGCCTTGCTTGTTCCCCTGCAATGATTAAACAGGGTCTTCAGGGGTAAAAAAAAAAAAAAAACAGCACTTTTTTCTAAGCAATTAGAAAGGGAAGTTCAAGGTGAGAGCAAACTTTGTGCTGGGCCAGGCGCCGTTTCTGAATATCGGGACACTGGAGGATGCTATGTTTTTGTCGACATGCAGCTCAGGAGTGCGGGGGGCTTATTTACGAGTCGGGGAGCAGCTTCCTGAGAAGCCAGACCCTCTTTGACAGTGCTTGGCCGGGGGAAAACGTTTGATCCTGTGGCTTGGCACGTGCAGAACTGACAGCCCAGGCTCTGCTCACTGCTCCCTTCCTCTGCAGCCTCCCCTGGCATCTCAAACCGATGAGGTGACTTATGCTGACCTGAACTTCAAGAAGGAGGAGACAAAACCTGCCTCAGACGTTGTTTACGCTGAAGTAAAACCCTGGCAAAAGTCGAGGGAGGAGAACACCAGTGCTACCTATGCAGAAGTGAACGTTTTCCGTTAAGAAGAGGGCGAAAGGGGAAGATTGAAGGGACAAGGAGCATCTCACATGCCTGCCAGGGATGTGTTCCCTGGTCACCAGGCATTTGCTCTCAAGGAGGTGCAATCTTGGAGACCAGAGCCCTCTCTTTACACCCAAATGGGTATCAATGTGAGCCTCCCTCCTTCTGCTTGACATCGCACTGGAAGACACCAGCCCTTCAGGTGAAGAAGGGGCTCGCCCAGCCCCTTTCCCCCTTGCCTTGCCGCAGAAGGGCCAGTCAGGACAGCAGTCGCGCTGTGAGCACCGCCACATCTCAGCGACTCGTTCGACAGTCTCCGATCACTGCAGGGCCATTGTAGCAAGCTCCTCCGAACCTCAGGAACATCACCGGGCACCACGTGCGGCCACCCTGATGCGGGAAGCACGCACTCTCCGGATGGCACTCGGTGTGCTGAGTGAGTGGCCCTGAGGAGCTCTCCTCCCGGCCCTGAGGGACATCTACGCTGATAAAGCCCAGGAGCAATTTTCCGGGTTTTCTCACTTCATCTGGAGCAGGAGTCTTCTGTGAAGTGACTTGACCCTGCTCTGATGCGCTCGCTCGAAGCACAAGAAATGGGTCAGGAAAGCCATCATTTGCTTTGCAGAGGTACTCTGCAGGTACAGCTGCAATGATCTACGTGGAGCTGCTCCTCATACCAAGAGTGGACATGTATCTTCATGTATATAGAGCTTTACCGTAATTAAAAAATAAGAAAATAAAAGGTGTGGTTTTCACTATCACTATTTCCAGTCATATACTGATGACGGAGACCCGTCTGTCCTGGAGGAACTGCCGCAGAGCAATGAAACCTTTTTGGTTTTCCCCCTCAGTCCAGTTTCAGATCAACTACCAACTGGAGAGCCCCGAAGCAACGGAAGCGGAGCCTGCGGACACTCGTCCTCGAGGCAGGGGTTCTCGTTAACCCTCCCGACGGGGCAGGTATAATCAGGGTCACACACGGCCAGAAAGACACAGCCACAGGGAAGGGCTATAGAAGGGAGAAAAACTGGGAAGAAAACGAATATTTGTGGGGAGCAACCAGTGAAAAAGACATTAGCTCCTTCTGGGCATCCATGGGACCTGGGGAAGGAGGATTGCTGGGAGGGTGCCCCAACTTGGAAAGGGAAGGCATAAACTAAAAGTTGAGGGAGAAGTGGAGCCGAAACCTCAACGGCAGGTCCTGAAGGCACTGGAAGAGAAACTGTGGTTCGAAACACTCAATATTCTTTCTCCAGATGGTCTGGAGAAAGCTGAGGTAGTTGTAGTCCCGTTTTTGCGTTCTCCTTCACGCTTGAGGTTAGCTGGGATCAGATCTGTGACAGCATTTTTGACAAGGAAACAAGGGAGCAGGCCAGAACCGGGAAAGAAGAGGTTAAATCACATTAGAGAAGTTAGACAAGTGAGCAAGACATGAAGAAATTCACCCACAAGTGCTTGGGGAACTAAGTGAAGAAAAATCTCTTAAGATCTAGCGGTCTTTTGCAAGAGCGTGGAAGAGGGATGGGCATAACATGGTAGAGGCGCGTCTATTTTTAAAAAGGCGAAGCGGGTAAATTCAGATCAGATCTTCAGAATTTCCATTCTCGGAGCTACTAGGTGTCTTTCTACTATTGCTTTCCGCTACATTCTCTTTCTACCTGCTACTTGTTACGAACAGAGGATTAAGCAAGGGTGGGGGTGCCTATCGGGCGATAAGGGGACGCTGAATGCAGCAGCCCCCAAATTTGTATTTGCCACCTTGGTACAGAGAGAGGTTCAGTCCCTTGCATGAGCTGGAGGGTTTCCTCCCTCCTGCGAGCGCTGCTCTCTGCGCGGAGGGGCCTCCTGAGGAAGGATTTGAGCGCGGGCAGATGAAAGAGAAGGGGAGAGGTCAGCACGGAAGGGAGAAAACTGAAGAGATTTAGGGAGAGAAGAACAGAAAGAGAGAGGTGGAGGGAAGTGGAGGAGAGAAAGAGAAAGAGAAGAAGAGGAGAGACCAGAAGAGGCAGAAGAAGGGGAGGAAGCTGGGGGAGAAAAATAGCTCGGGCTAAGGAAACCACTGACTATATCTTAGCCGCAGGGGAAACAGCAGTTAAATAGTCGGGTGATCAATCTTATTTCTGCTGACAAGTTCCTTTGACCTTAATACCTATGAAGTTCTTAGAGCCACATAAAGAGGTTTATTCCTTGCTCTTCATGGGAACTGCCCGGTTCACGCACCTTCCTGGCCGGCAATGCAGCTGGTTCTCGTTCGAGGGAGCAGGGGACCTGTTCTTATTTCTCGGGAAAGGAAGGCTATCATCATATTTATTTAAGAGCAAAGTAGCCCACGTCAAGTAACCTGCAAAGACCCCGAGAGAAGCTTCCTGGCCTCAGCGCCGATCAGACTCCGTAGGGGATGCGGGATAGCAGACGGCCACCCCGCTAGGGGGAATTACCGAGCCGCCTGTGCAAGACATCCGTCCGCAATACTCAAGTGGAAAGCAATGCATCGAAACGTGCTTTTCCCAGCAGGAAGACAGGCAGCTCGTCCAACTCGAGGAAAGGAAAGCAGGAGCGCATGAAGCATGGGAAACTCCCCAGCTGCCGCTGCCTCCGGAGCATGAAGCCCTGCAAGACGGTGTCCCAGCCGTGACTTGAGCATGGGGAGGGCGAGGAGAGGACGCACTGGGATGTTTCCCCGCGAACGGCTCTCCGTACGACAGCCCTGAGCCAGCTCCAGGACGAGAAGGGACAAAATGGACATTCCTGTCTGAGGAAATAAATAAGAGACTGTCCCGGGCAAGGGATCTGCTCTATCTCCTGCTGTTCAGGAGACCCTAAGAGAGGTAGAAACAGCACGGAGAAAAATGCCGTTAATCTCACCTGTCAAGGGAATACTAAAAGCTATAGATGCTAACTTCAGTTAAGCAATATGGTGGTGGTGGCAGGCGCAGGCAAGGCCAGGGACAGGGCTGGGGACAGCTGCGGCTGTGCCAGGCAGAGGGGCGCCGGGCCCTGCCCAAGGGGATGCTCAGGTGTTTCCCTCGCGACAGGTTCTCCTACTCCTCGCAGTGGTGTGCAAGCCTAGCCAGGTGCTCGTGATGTGCTGTTAACTCTGGAGCCTAATGACAACGCCCTTCATTGCCACCGTGTCTCGGGCAGCACAGTCTGGTGCTCTCACGGCTTGAGGCCCTGCGACCAGAGCAGGGTGTTTGGGTCGTTGTCCTTGTGGGGTCCCCAGCAGC
>NW_020447213.1:201588-202503 GCF_003343035.1 Apteryx rowi | reverse complement strand
AGGGTTCGTAAAATATCCGTTAGCCAAGCCATGGGTCCACTACTCCTCTGGAAGACGAATCAAAGGGGAACATAATRTACACCAACCCTTTAAGTGGTCATTAATAAGGTGGGAGGATCAAACAGTGATCCAAGTACAAAGTGTACCYGGGAGKCCTACATTTACAGCTACTTTTTGTGAGTTGGTGCCTATTGAACCATGTCTAAATCATATGGGGTTTTTACTTTTGTCCTAGTTCTAATCCTGGGCTCTAACTACCCAAACTCTTATTATTGTGCTTATTGGGGATGTGAAACTATAGCCTCTGATTGGACTCCAGAAGCAGGGTTAGATAAGTTTTTATCAGTAAAATGGGGGCCTTCTGGGTGTACCCCCCCCCCCCAAAGAGAATCTCCAGCTGGGGTATCGGGGAAATCCCCACTATACCCCCCCGGGAACTTGTAAACATTTAATATCACCCATCCGGAGGATCCGGGATGGTTTTTGGGAAAGACCTGGGGAGTCCGTTACTGGGAGCCCGGGACCGATAGAGGTGGATTAATTTTCATAAAGAAAGATGCTCCCCCTGGCACAGGAGGCTGTTGTTCGATTTGATGAACAAATTAAAAAGGACCAAAACAAAAAGGGGGGATTGTGATAGGTGATAATTTGTTTCATCAACTCGGGAAGTGATTTTACCATGAAACTAGGCACTAAGTACGGGCTATCAACTCGTGAAGTGATTTTACCATGAAACTAGGCACTAAGTACGGGCTATCAACTCGTGAAGTGATTTTACCATGAAACTAGGCGCTAAGTACGGACTATCACCACAATGATTGTACTGAGCCAGCAGAGCGATATTGTATTGTGAAATGTATGCGCGCGACCTGAAGGGCACCACGCACAACGCAGAGGAAGACCCCAGCTTTCATC
>NW_020447213.1:106815-201478 GCF_003343035.1 Apteryx rowi | reverse complement strand
GCGCGCGCCGTTGGTGGAGCAGGAGACTCCCCGGCCGCCCAGCGCTGTTTTGCTTACTTGTGACTTGCTCAATTATTTTATTAAATTGGAGTTTATGCAACCCGGCCCGAGTGGTTGTCAATTTGTCGCGTTTACCTATAACAGAACCTTGGTTGCCTAAGTGCTATCAGAATAGGAAAGTAATAAGTGCTACCAGAATAGGAAAGTAATAATTGAGAGATCATTACAGTGTCTAATGCAAATTCCATTCCTTGAATAAACTAAGAAATGAACCTGCCAAAGTGGGCAGAAGAGAAAAAACTAAGCTCTTTAAACCTCTCTGGCTGATCGGTGCTCAGAAAAGCATATGCCATCTGTAAAGGTTTAGGGCAACTTCCTTAGAATACTGTCCAAAAGTGCTCTTGCCAGGAGAAATGTTAGAGCTGTGTCTTGAAGAAAGTGGTAGTGTGGATTGTAAGTCAGGTATTCAGCATTATAGAAGGAGGCAGCTATTTACAGGCAGCTATGACAATTAAACTGTGACATTCTTGCTGGCCAGTAGCTGCAATTGATGTTTTTTGTTAGACTGAACTCAGAATAGAAAATGCTCTTTAGCTCTTCCCCCCCTTCTGGGAAAGCTTAAGTCATGATAGGAAGTATCCAGCCAGTACTCACCCGGTCTGATGATTTTGGCACAATATGAACTGGGATGGGTTGCCAGGGAAGCTCAGGGTTCCAGGTTTGACTGCTAGTTGGTGGAAAGAGGCCAGAAAGGCATGACTGGGCACTCATAATGGTGCGATCATAATCTGTACTTTGGATATAAAACTGAAGATAAAATGGCAAAGAGTTAACATTTAAAATGGCAATAATAAAAATGAGAGAGAAACTTTACCCAGCTCATCAATCTTGCCTTCTCATTTTCAGTTTCTGTTTTTGCATAAAATCAAAAGGATGAAATGAAAGCTAGCAGCGAACTTGTACCATAACTCAGCCTCTTAGGGCCCTGCTTCATTTGCGAACATGAAATTGCCAAAGCATTTTTCACTTTGGAAGCTAACCTTGGAACTGAACTGAGAAGAATAAAAAATGTGATTTAAAAGAAGGAATATCTGCATCCTCTGAAATTCAGAGGTACATTGATATGATCCGTCTGCTATACCTCAGGGATGAAGGCACTTATAACCTTGGTGGGTAACAAAGCCTCTCATGGAAGCATTGCAAAGCTATTTTCTTTTTTGTCCTCACATCAGTGCCTGTGTTGACAAAAACGGTAGTGGTACCTTCCCCATGATGCATCCATGTCATGTGACACGCACACATCCAAACACATGTGAGACCTCTCTTTCACAGGATGAGATATGTGAGCATGGCCCATCACACGGCTGTGAAAGCATTCATCTGTAAACAGGGTAAAACAGTATTGGATCACTATGACAAATTGCCAATTCATTTGATGGGGTGGAGTTGTTCAGTCCTGGAAAACAGGGTTGTGGAAGACCCAAACTGAATGTAGGAGCATAAAGTTAAGCATTTCAGTCTATGTTTTTACTGTGACATAACCCCCCCGATTTTCAAAAAAGTTCTGTTACCTTAATTTTTGTTTTAATGAAAGGGATATGATGTGCTTTTATTTAGCACAAGTCCATAGTGCTGTTATTCTGGAGAAATGTCCTCCAGACAGTTCTGATACATACCTCTTGCCGGTGGTATGTGCTGTTCAGAAAGTTGGAATATCTTTGCCTTATGTACTGTCCAAGTTCATACAGCTGCTGCATTCCAGTCTGTGAGGTAAGCATACAGATGACCCTTAGATTAAGGAGACTGGAGAATCTTAATATGCTTTTCTTTTCTACTTTCTTTTTGTCTTCACCAATTTATTTTTGTGATCATTAACCATTTGTAAAACATATTTATATGTTGTAGGTGAGCTAGAATTTTTAACAGAAATACTCATTTATATCTATGAAAAAAAAGATATTTTCTGAAATTCTAAGACTCCAACATATGCAGCAGGAAGGGCAATGTACCTGATTCTGTACAAATACTGTTTCCAGAGTGCTGTAGCTCTATAGATGCTTTTGGAGTTACTTAGGATCAGTATTGTAAGTGTATGTCAGTGACAATTGAGAAAGGGTGATTGATACCCCAATATTCTGATGAATTTGTGGCTTACATTTCTATGCCTTCAGAAACATTCTTCCAGCTTTGCCTTGGTACCCCTGCAGTTGTCTTAGACTGCACAGTCTTACTAATTTCCAAGGCTATGAGTTGAACTCTCAAACTTTTAACTGTCAGAGAAGTACATTCTTACTACTGCTGCCAAAAAGATAAAAAATAGAAAAAAGCTCTCAAAAAGCTATTCTAAAGCAAAAACTCATTTTCTTCCTATAAAATAAGATATTTACAGGGTATGGTAACATCTGTTGTCTGAGTGTCTGAATTTTACAGATTTTCCAAGTCTCACTTTGAACACTAAATGCTCAGTTGTCTCTGATTAATACTTCTCCATTGTAATGACATATAGTTAGTGAATGCACTGGCCTCTATTTGCTCCAGAACTTCACGTGCCAAATATAGCTAAAGAGCTAAGGCCTGGTGTTGAAATGCCAGAGCAAGAGGTAGGCTCAGTGTCTCTTAATGAAGCTTCAGGCTGAAAGCAGCCTTATTAGAAGATCGTCCCCAGAAGCAGCCTTTTCCTGCAAATCTTCCCTTGTCTTGTGAGTAAATGGTTGCCAGTCAAATGATGAGATGTCAGCTCATCATTTGACCTGGTGGGCAGGTGTCATTCCTCTACCCCGTCACATGGTGCAATGCTTAAGGGTCTCAACCATCAGAACTTCAGAAATTTTATGAGTACGGATAATGTTTAAATTTGCCATTTATTTGAATGCACACACACTGCAGGAAGTTGTTGCTTGCAGGAAGACAGTCATATAGCTATGATGAACAAGATTTCAATGTGGCAGTAGTTGGATGAATATTGTTGCAAAAATGTTTATGAATTATGGAGTATTGCTAATATCATGTATCACTAGTTGGGATTTACTGATATTTTGCAAGACACACATCAAAAATCTGCACACTTCCTATGTTAGTAGCATTCATAAATGTTACTAAGGAAGTCAACATACCTTCGTAAGTTGTCCGAATCCCTGGGGCCATTCGCTTTCTTTGTGTAGATCAGTTGGAAAGTTTACAACTGGTGTTCGGTCACCATGTCGGAAAATCTGATAAAATTAATGTTAAAAATTTGAGTTAATTACTGTTAGCTTTCCTTTCTCACCTGACTTGAAGACAAGCATATAATTTTAATTCCAGTGCCATTTTTCAAATAAAAATATTGAATAGACTGCAGAAGCTTAATGTGTCAGTTAGGATTGAAGTACATTCTTTACACACAGGAATAGGTATCATTACATAGGAATTCAGTGGGCATCAGCCTGATGACTCTTCTGCCTAGAGCTTAAAATGAATCAGCCAAAATGTTAATGCCCAGATTAGATTCATAACTAGGCACCTAGACAAGAGATGTGACTGAATTTTGGACACTCAGCCTCTCTGACTATTAGACCAGTTGCTGATGTGCTTATATGAGGATTTAATTACTTTGGCACATACAACTTAAACTTTTTTCAAATGCTTTTTTCATAGCAGCATCTTGTAAATGTGTATATACACATTTACCTTGTTAGCTTACTTAATTTTTCTTAATATTTTGCATATGTTTATGAAAATATTCATGAAAGTCAGTAGGATTTTTTCTAGTAACTTCAGTGAGAGCAAAGAGTTTGCTCGCTTTCCTATGTTGGACACTCTAGCATGGTGGGTGTTAGTATGATATGTGCAGTAATGGGAGTTGTACATCAGAAACCTTAAGTGAGACTTTTTTATTTTTATTACAGTGTACAAAAAAGTACCAACCCCAGCTTAAAGAGTTCTGAAGAACTCTGAATTCCCCTTTTCTAAGTATGTCATGTGTAGGCTTAGAAAAACAAAGTCTATGGAAGTTTTACGTGGAAGGAAATACTGTAATACAAATTCACAGGGCTCCAGACAATCTTCCAGGATGCTGATCCAAACTGTTAAAGAAGTAACCTCTGCTTGTATGCCTTTTCAAATAACTAACGTCATTGCCTGACTTTGCAGAAGAAAATGACAATGTGGAAGCATGGTATATTTGTTAATAAAGTGACATCTATTCCATAATACCTCACTGGTATAGAGTGTGATTATAATTAATACTCTCCATTGCCTCATTACGCCACATTATTCTTCCCCAAACATCAGAGAGGTTTGTACATGCTGGTTAGTTTGCCACTCCCACTGGTAGGTGTCTCACGTTTATATTTTCTCAAAGTAAACAAAAGCATTGTGGTTCAATATTTTAATTACCATACACACCCTTTTCAGCAGCTCTCTGTACCGATGTGCACAAACTGGTGCTAGAGCAGGTATTTCAGAGGTGGAAGTTACTATCCTTTAAAGGTGAATATAATTGGATTTCTCCTTGTGTTCAAAGTTTCTAAAGTAGACAGCAAGGTTTGCCAGAGTAGATTAGGTGTTACCACCAGAACCATGTAGAAAACTGATTATTTTTTGTGGCTGGTAATTAAACTTCACTGAAAATGTGGTTGACCTTATCAGAATATTTTCCAGCAAATCAAGGAATTTAGTCAAAAAGCTTTGATTTTCAAGTTTTCCACCACATTAAAAATATTCTCAAAAAAATTGAAATGAACTTTGAAAAAATGAAACATTAGTTAAAATTTAAAAAAGTTTTGTTTTTAACCTACAAAAAGGTTTTCTTAGCTAAAACAGCTAACTAGAATCAATAAGATATTTGATCAATATGAAATTACATAGTTTCAAGAAAAAAGCTTTCTTTTTCTGATCTCAAAGCAGCACAGCAAAAATTCCATAAAGTCTTTCTTAAATTGATTAGTTTTTACTTCTGCATGCAACTTYTAATTCTGTATGTGTCTTTTTTTACTAAACTGGAATCTTATATTGGTTCTTTAAAATCATTTCTCAGTGTACCTCTAAACAACATGAGAAAAGGCAAAGAGCTACGTTATCTGATGATTGATTCAGCTGATACAAGAAAAATGACTGAGGGGGACTCTTGTGTCGTTGCTTATTTCTTTGGTGTTTTGTCATGCTGACATGCCACATGTCTCACATGGGATTGATTAGCTTTTCTGAACAAACTGATGCCTCTGTAAGGAATGAAGGTTAGATTCCCAATTAAAATGTAGCTGTGTACTTTCTTGTTAAATTTATCCAACTTCACGGAAAAGTGTTTTTATGAGTAACTGACAGTTGCTCAAACCAACTGACATGATGAAATGACTGTTTTTACATAATATGGAGTAATAGATCAAAACCTGACCAAGAAATATGCCTTTTTATTAGTGAAAAATTACTGAAAACACATTAAATCTGAAATGCTAGTTTATGATGCTTTATACTTAATATGCAACATAACCCTCAGTGTATATTTCACTGTCACAATAGTTAACCTCTAAAAACATTTGATTAGCCACAACAGAGCAGCATTTTATCTCAACAGAAGTGGGAGGGCAAAAACATACAGATTCAAAGATATTTGAATCTGTATGGGCGCTGGAGATGTAAAAGAACAAGACTGTTTTTGCTTTTTGTAACCTTAAGAAATAGAAGCAGTGGTGTTTGTTCTCTTTTAAAAAGCGGCACGGCTTTTTAAAATCCAGACAGAATAGAAAAAAGTTCCATTCCTTGTTTGTATTTCTACATCTACATTGCACAGTGTAAAGTTAATACAATTACATATAAATATTATGTTATTATTAAGTTGGAAGAAAAGAAAGAAACAAATACTGCTGAGAGCAGAACCCTGCTTTTAGGAAATGAAGCGTTGAGCTTCTTGGCTAGCTAATTTTTACTTGTGCTCAAACCTCCTAGTTGCCTGCTACTTTTGAAAATGACTTTGCTTAAGTTACGATTGGAAATGGAATAATGACCTCATGAAGAACTACTTACCTAAAAGGCTAACTCATCCAGTTAGTCAGCTATATTTCACAGAGGGTTTTTTTTCTTTTTTCACTTCAAACTTTAAGAAGGGCTTGTGTGTGGAAGTTTATCTTTTTAGCCTACTGTTAGGGAAAAAAAATATATCCCTACAAAGCTTACCTTGTTCATCAAATATGTATTTCTCAACACTCAGAGGATTTGGATTTTGTTAAAACAGAGCTGATCCTTCAAATTCATTTTAAGATATTTGTGTGCTTCAGCGTTTGTTACTCCTGGCATACAGATTGCCTTGCTGACCTCTCAGGAGATATTGAAACTGGCAGGATGAGAGAACAGGAAGAACTTAGGAGGGAACACAGAAGGACAGAAGACACTGGAAAGCAAGAAGGAAGAGAAGGCAGGGAGGAGATGCAGAAAAAAAGTGAAGCATACCTGTTGGGTGCATTCACTCCAGAATCTTCTGTCTGAAATGTTTTGCCTCAGTTCTCTAAAGCAATAGATGGATAATTATCGAACACCCACTCCCTCAACTTTGGTAGAGCTGGAACCTGATTTGGTATTGGGGCTCTCCTGCTCTCTCTTTCTGATATTGTGAGGGTGAGCACTATTGATCAAAAAGGCCATGTGACTCAAACTTTGGACACAAATTGCTTCCTTTTCTGTCAGGTGAAAAATCACATTGGAGAAAACTGGGGTAGTGTAGAGGGTGAAGTGAGAATATGGCATGTATAGTATATATAAGATCTTCATTCAGAAGCGCCATGAATTATAGTGAATTATGTGGCTCTGAGTAATAGTGAGCCACTGACAGATACTTGTATCGACATACCCATCTTCAGACAAAAGTATTTCTTATTCTGTAACCAGCAGTAGGAATGAAAACAACAGATCAGTGGAACGAGCCATGCAACCAGCTCAGGGAAACTATTGATGCAGGAGAAATAAGAACATGTTTAGTCAAGGTTTCAAATGACTTGGATTGATTAGATAAATAGATATCATACCCTGTCAGTGCTTCTTATCCTGAGTTACAAGAAGAAAGACATGATGAAACCACCCTACCTCAGAAACCACACCCCTTTGTGTATATGACAGATGAAAGAGTGCTTATGTGGCAGCAGAAGTTACAGGTCAGAGCTCCTCTATACAAACTCAATAAATCAGGATTTCATTTTTACTTGGGTACCCAATGGTTCTAGATATTTCCTATTTTCTTCTGTTATACGTAGTTTAAATTCAGTACACAAGAATTCCGCTGAAGGTTAATGTTGACATGTAAGAAGGAAAACTAGAATAGGATTTTGAGAAAATGGTTTGAATTACAGCTTTTCAGCCAAAAGGACTTGTGGCCAATAATCAAAACACACAGAATCAGCACAAAGATGGAAATTATGAGGAGAGAGCAAGGCAAAGCACAAGAGCATAGCACAATTCTGGAAGTGAGCAAAAGGGAGCATTTGTCTGTTTTCCCCCCTGCAGATGTATTTTATATTGTACAGTTCTGCTAAGAAAGTTTTAAAAAGTCATTATGCCACATTTTCACAGTGCAATAATATTCTCASGTGAAAACATAGCAATTTACAGAGTACAGCTGGAAAATGGCTGTTGAATTATCTCAGAAATGTGTGTTTTAGACTTACCTTGGTTGTAGTTTGACCCTTATTATATCCCATTATATCAATGAAATGTTCTGGGGCCAACTCCTATCCTATTAATTTATGCTATCAATTCTGTTCCCATGAAAATTCAATCAGTGAGTTCAGAAAGCAAAATTAAATTGAACACACAGAAACCATGCTTTCAAAAAAGATATATATACTGATAATAAGACTTACTGTGTTGTAACTTTTTAGGCAAATTGGTTGGTCTGAGGAAAGGTAGCAGTGATAAAAGTAAGACAGTTTAAACAAAATGTATCTATTATTTTCATAATAATTATGATAAGTTACTCTATAAATAAATAAAGTGCTATCTTCCTATTTTTTTTGGTAGGTAGGAGAAAGTGGCTACATAGCTGTGATGAGGAAGCTGGTTTTGGCAAGGAAGGCTCTATTTCCGTAATAATATTTCCTGTAACTTGTTCTGCAGAGCCATCACTTGATAGAACACTGTAACAACTGCAGTTCAATACAAGCCTCATTCCCTCTAGAGGATTAATTCTCCAAGGCATACTGACTGCCTGATTTCATCTATATGTCCAGGTCTCTCTCTTACCATTGGAATAACATTTAAAGAAACTGCTATAGAACGTTACTGGAACTAGAGTTGAGTTCCTACATCATGTAGTGTCTGATCCAAGAGTAAGGCTCAGCAGGAGTAGGAACCATTTTTTCCTGAGCATTCTAGCCTCTCTCCAAGTGGCACATCTACCTAATCCAGCCAACAGACAATTAGATATGAAATAGCATATCTGGGGCTAGATGGTATGTTTTGGACACAGGCCTTCCTTCTGTTACCCATATGTGCACTTGATATCTCAAATAGAGGAAGATAGAGGAAGAATGTCTTAAAACTAAAATTCTTTTTTTATGAATGTTAATTCCAATCCCCACAACTTTGTATTGCAAATATCACTTTAGATTAAATGTTCTTTATCAGTACATTTCTTATTAAAAAAAGAAATAAGGATGAAAAGGGCTACCATACAACCTTCACCATCTAAATTACTTCACTGAATTAATATCTCTTTTTTACTGGAGATATTGAGGAAACTGATGATGAAGTGGTATCTAGTTGCTTTAAAACCAGAAATGGTCCACAAAAAACTATTACAGTCAGTTTTCAAACTAACTGTAGTTACTGCAACATGTATCTCAAATCTCTACATAAAATGCTATTTTCTGTTTTTCAGTATACTGCTGTGCCAGTTCAGCTGTTCTGAAATGGAAAATATTTTCATTTCTATTTTGAAATCTCAGAGCACCTTATACCATGAATAAATTCAGCTTCCAAGCACAAAGAAGGTAGGCCAGAATCTCCAATTCTCAGACTGTGTAACTGAGTATCAGCTAAACTGAGCAAGAATAGGTTACCTAGACCTCAGATCTCTTGACTCCGTGCACTATGCTCCCACCACAAAGCTAAGAGGTTCAGTTATCTTGAAATAATAACTAGAGGTTAGTAGATGAAAAATCCTATAACTTGAGGCATTTAATATTCTTTAAGAAGTCCTTAAATTCAGTAAGCAAAAGGGCAGAAGTAGTTTTTTCTAAGTCTACAAAGAGGCAAAGCAATTGCACACCTTGTTCAATCCTACAATAACAAATTGTAGCATTCCCCGCAAATAAACAGAAAACCCATCTACTTACTACGACCACAAACTTCAGTTCTCTTTCTGCGGTAGTCCACTGAAACAGAATGAAGATGATATGAAAAGCAAAACACAGAAGCCTAGATCGATTGGGAAGCCATATCACTCCCATCTTGGCAGCGGATGAAAAARGGCTTTGTAGCTCCGGCAGCTGCTCTGGCTGAACAGCCCAGATGCCAGGCTGTACTTTCGAAAGGGGTGGAACTGCTGCTGCTGAATTTTAAATCCAGGAGGAATGTTGTGTGATTATGCAACGAGTCTCATCATCCTTTGTTTGCAAATTACTGTTTACATTCTGCTCAATGAAATCATAACTCAATTCCTCTTTCTCTGTGATATTTTTCTCTTTTGCAGTGTAAGGATGAGGGTTGAAATATGAAGGATTTGCTAGTCCTTTGGACTGTTTCAACCTACCTGTTCAGTTTCTGCTCTCAGAGCTCGGACTCTTTCCAGACTGTAATACAGCCAAGAGGATGAACTTGGAACCAAGAGTCAGGTGAAAAAGGTTTCTCTTTTTTCTTTGCTGGTCAGATAGTCTGTCTCCTCACCCTCTTTTCAGCTTCCCTCGCCTTTATATCCCACCTTTCCTCTTCTATATTACTTCCCCCTCCAAATCAGAATACTTATTTTAAACAACACTTCATGTAGTTTAAAATTACCAGTCCCTCAGATAAAATAGTAAAGTTACCAGGATCAGAAAAAACAGTTAAAAAACACCTTGCTATTGGTATGTTCTTTAAGCTGCTTTCTGGGCAGTTATTTGCTTTTTTCTGTGTTGCTTTTCTTTTCCCTTGAAATACATCTATGCTTCCCCTTTTGTAACTGTTTCTGTCAAGTTTCTTGTTTGGCCTCAGTTTGCTATGAAATTCTGCATGAGCAGGCCCTGGAGTTCATATTTTCATTATTGCTGATTAAGAACATCGATTCTGGCAGTGGCTCACTGGCTTTGAGTAGATTGCTCAGCTAGCCTATCCTGACTTCTCTGTAAAATAAGAATAACAATAGTTCATAAAGATTTTGTGGATGAATGAATTACAGTTTGCAGAGAACTATAAATGTAGTGCCCTAAATGATAAAACTTAGGATCTTCTGTGAATTGTCTGATTCATTCCATTTCCATCATACCCAAACCTGTCTCAGAGGCTTCTGTCAAGCTGTCTGCAACAGTGTCCTCCACAGTAGGTGTTTTACCATTTACCAGCAATTCTTTTTCTAGGGCCCAAAACCCCACTAAGCCTCAAGGGCTACTCCGTTGTGTGAATGACCCTATGTATCCATTTCCTCTGATGAAGGGGAGGAGGACCACAGATCTCTGATTGCCCTATCTCTCTGGTAAAACTGTGCCCAGTTATTTTTTCAGCACTCACTTGAACTTCTTTCTTCCTCCACTGTTATTTCCTCATCCTCCTTTTTGGTCTCTCCCGATGCGATGGTGACTATGCAGAAGATGTAAGAGAGTTATTCATACTTTATAAATGTATAATACTTTGTCCTTCTGAAAAGAAATGTAAGTTGATCATCTTCCTCTAAAATTTAAGAGTACAGGTATAAAAGTATACCTTCTTTAGAATATTTTAATGTGCATCAAGGGTCAAGAAAGGATACCATACTTTATTAACCTGTATAGTTTTTTAGATCAGTGGTTCCCAAGCTTTTGGGATCAAGGAATCCCTGTTGCCTCCAAGAATTTTTTCTGTACCTTCCTAAGCCCTTACCATGAAATTCATAACTGATGAGTTAATATAAGGTTTACTCTTTCATTGTGGCTCTGTGATGAGTGATCATGACTAATGAAGGTATGCACACCGTAGCTTGGGAATCACATTATTATAGTATTTTTATAGAACCTTCTTAGTAGCCTTCACTTTAGACGTGAACTCAATTTTTTTATTAAGGTGGACAACATCCTTCAGGAGTTATACTTTCAGCCATGTTTTAAAGTACGTAGCAACTGCATTTTATAGAAAAATTTTGCTAACATCTTAAAAAAATTGAGATTTCAATCCAACACCAAGCATATGATAAATAGTTTAGGTTTCTGTGGCTTCATTCTTCCCTTTGGCACAGAAATTTTTTTAATGGTAAAAATCACTGAAGAATAGGCAATACAATACTTTACATAAATCCCTATGCATTCCAAAATAGAAGAATGCCTGCATTCATGTGCCATAGTGGTTATAACAGGATCCTGTAAGTTATCCTGTAAGTAATCTGTAAGTATGTTGTTTGCATGCATTGTGTTTGAAAGTCTCCTACCTTACTGGTCTTGCATGTTCATTCTAATCTGGGATATGAGAAGACTTCCCATTTCTACTGTGCTTTTAACAGCTATAAACTTACCATACTCTGCACCAATAACATCCTTACTCTTTTTAGGAAAAGTTGCTTCAAAATAAAAAATATGTCCATGTAAAYGGACTTAAACAATTTAAATAATCTTTATGCTAAGTATATGTCAATGTTATTATAATCTTTATGCTAATTTAGTTCAATATTATTATTAAGATATGTCATTAAGTGGAATTAGCTTAAATACAATTGCCCATTTTTAGAGCATCTATCTATTTTGGAGGCTTGCTGAAGCATAGCTAGATTGGTTTTGAAGTGGACTAGTTGCAAAAAACCTATTCCCTAATGTAAACAATGTTTGCTTTAGTTAAGTGCCCATGGTGGAGGGCAACCTATACACTGTGAAACAATGGGAACCATGGCAGTCAAAGCAACTGGAGATGAAAGTGCTGCCTGCACTCATGGGCCAGGCTGCTCAAATGGGGAAAGAGCTCAGGTACTGCCATTGACCAGTTTTGTAATTCAGCACTTACTTAAACTGGTTTGGATTAATTTGCAATCATTTTATTCAATTTTTTGAGCCAAAAAATGGAAAGAAAAGAAAAATATTGTTTTGGTTAAACAAAATGATACATTTCCTTTAATTTCCAAGCACTTAGGATAAAAAGCAAAAGGCTGTGTCACAGGCCCGTGTTGGATCTTTCACTTTCACCCAATTTTAGGTAGTGTGGACGGYTGGAAGCATTCATTAAAGCACTTGAAGGCTTAACTTGCTTCTGCTGGTGGCTGGGTCTGAATCTACAGCTTTGGCAAAGGAAGGATTTGAACTTATGTCTGCCACATCTTGGATGAGTGCCTTAAGCACCGAGTAAAAAGAAGGAACTCCTACTTGTATCACTCCTGTGGAACAAATCAAAATCATTCAATGAATTTGACCCATATTTGTGAATAATTTTGTGAAAATAACATCAGATTTTTCTTCTGCAACCTTACTCATTTGTTTATTTGTTTATTCATTCAATCATTTAGCTCTGTAAATAACCCAAACAGAAAAGGAGGAGGAGAAAAGAACAAAATCGTAGTCTGGCCAGGCCAGTGCCACATTGCCCAGGCAGCATCAAACTCCTGTTGTTGCTCATTCCCCATCTTGCTGACATTATTTCTGCATATAATAGGAAAAACAGTGAACATCATAAAATACAGCATTTGTGACTATTCAGGTATTACATATGCCTTTGTTAATATATGGCTTGGCTGTCTATGCATTGTTTGTGAAAGAAAGGAGTGTTATTTTCATGTGATCCTGCCATTGAAACATGACATAAAAAAACCCTATAATTTTCTTTCCATTCTAAATAACTCCAAAGCTGAACTGTTATTGCTTGCTTATTTCCTTTTTAAGAGAAAAAAAAAAGAAAATTGTTTATGATTTCAAATCTGCAAAAGACTATGGGACAGATTTTTCAAATGGCGTCTGCTGGTGCAGTAGCAGAAAACCTGAAGTGCTTTACTAATATTATCCATTTGTTTACATCCCCAATATATATTCATACAACAAGATCTGGGCCTGATGTTTCAGCCTTAAGAGCACTGATGTTTATTTTTCCTTGGAGTGAGCAAGGTATACAGAAAGTATTCTTTTCTGTGTTCCTGAAGTGATAGTCTAAAGAATGAAAACCATTGTAAAGAATGTATGTGTGATGGGGGTTCTGTTGAATAGGGACAAGGGTAATAAAATAATTTGGAAACACATTTGAAATTAATTTTACTACAACAGAAATCAACCCCCCCAAGGTATGTTCACTGGGTCATGTATCAGGGAAGAAAATATGATCTGATAACGTGATGGAAAAGAGGGACCTTCTATTGGTGTTCTCTGAGTAGAAGGCTTAGCTAGGTTGCACATCCATAGCTGAAGTGAAGCGCTGGGACTGGGCTTCTGTTCCATGATCCTCCATATCAGAGGAAGCTGTGAGGCAGAAGAGAGTCTTCATGTAGTTCTGAAAAACCTTGAGAGACTGATTCAGGTGAGGAACAAGGGGAAGGACTGGGAATTGGAGGCTAAGGGAAAGCATGGGGGTCTTGCATTCTGTGTGTGAGCCTTCTCAGGTCTAGGAAACCAGCAGAAACCCCTGCCTTTGATGGGAGAAGAGAGAGACCAGCTTTACAGCTCTTGAACTTTCAGCTGCAAATATCTGGCAAACGAAACATTAGAAGCAACTCAAGCTGACATGGGTTCAGAAATAGGAGAAACAGGAACAGGTTCAGAATAGAAGAGAGGATGCCTAGAAGTTTGCTTTCTGCAGCCCAGGCTGTAAGTCTTCTTAGTATTCTAATACAGATGAAAATGGAGTATTATATTTTCATCTTTATTTGCTTTCTTTTGACAGTTTTTTTATTCCTTCTTGTTAAAGGAGGTGTGACTGATGAATTGTGTGGTTTTGAGATAAATCATTTAAAGAGCTTACACTAATTCTCCTGTGAGGGCTGTAAGACCTGGGAGTGCCTTCTGTTGATGGCTGTTATGGACATTAAGGTAACATTGGAAAAAATAAGCTTGTGGAAAGACAAAGTTCATGTTTGCATTAGGAAGAAGCTAGACCTGGCTGTCTTATGCTATGAGAAAACATTTTTTCCTTTGATTGGCTGCTGTGGTAAAAGAGGTTGCATTTTTCACTAGAGGGAATCGTTTACTTTTATCTACATTTTTCAACCTCTTTGCTGTGAAACCTAAATACAGCTGTTCTTGCTGAACTGTGTTTAACTCCTTGCTGATGTTGGAAGCAAAGGAATTGTTGCTTGGGCCCTGCTGAGAAGAGAATAGGCTTTTACAATGAGAATTCTGAAACCTGGATACTTACTGGAGGGGAAAGGGGCCTTTCTATTCTTTGGGTTCTTTTATAGCTTGTGGGGTAGCAGTTACCTGCTTCTGCTGTAGTTCTAAAAAGGAACACACAATTCCTCTTTTTTCAAAGCCCAGTGCAGGGAAAGGAGTCTAGAATATCAAAAGTTTCTGCATCTCATCAAATACTCTGGTTCCCTTCAAAATGACCTGCAGAAAACAAGGCTGTTGACAAAGCTCCTGCTGAAAAGGTAGCTTACCCGCTATGAGAAAATAAAAAATAAAAAAGCCTGGTTCTTCAAACAAAGAAATGTCCACTCTTTCCAGAAGTTAGTTGCATCCGATATTTCAGATCCAGCCTTTGGAGTAATAACAGGAATTGTTTACGCAATAGGAATATTAGAAAACATAACTAGCGAAGGATTGCTCAGTATATTCTGCATGTTTTAACTAGCTTGTAACTCTGTGGAGTTTTTCGTTTGTGGTGTCATTGGGATCTTCTTTGTTGTTAATGTCAAGAGCAGCATGGACTGACAGACTTTTCTGAAGCACAGACTTTACTATATAAGATCAGATCAGAGTATATTATCAAGGTAGCAAAAGGAACATATTTGAAACAGTGTTTGAAACCACAGATGATTTTTCTTTCAAAATTGACACTGAGTCTTGCTGTCTTTTTGGGAAGAGGTGGAATGCCTTAACCTCCAAAAGCCTTGTCAGGTCAGCCAATTGCCAGCAAGGCCTTTATGGTAGCCAGACTGGCTGACTGTAGGCTTCTTTGAAGTCTGGAGCCACAGTATGTTTTGTCCATAACTCTCCCCTTGCTTCTGTATGAAGGTGGGATATTTGCATATGTATGTGAAAGAGAGAAAAAATAGAAAAACATCCCTTCACTAAGTAAACAACCATTACCCTCATTTTCATAGTTTCTGGGATCTGTTTGCATAAAATGTTTCATTATTTCTTGAATAAAATAAAGTAGGAGGACAGTAGAATGACTCCTTCTATGGATGTAAAACTGCTTCCCTCACCAATTCTGGAAGTTCTTATCTCATTCTTAAGAAGCGGGCAACACTCTCAGAGATATTTTCCAATTTTGCTGTAAATCAAGGCTAGAACTCTTGAAAAAAATATAACCAAAATTATGTTCTTGAACTAGTCCTGCCAAAGTCATGTTGAAATGAATAGATCTTGAAAAATTACTCTGGTTTTATATTGCACTTGGGTTTCACCATTTGGTAAAATAAAGATAGCATTCATGAAGGATAAGCCACCACTTGCTATAGTTTTAGTCTGTTGTACTGAGGAATGTTTTCTTCTGATAGAGATCGGGACGCTGTTGGTCGTGCTGATGGAAGTTAATGAGAAAACTTAGATGGGCTGCAGTCACATCACAGTGTGGGAGGAATTGTTTCATAAAGTTAATCACCCTGAAGGTCTTGGAGAGAACACCTAAAGGCAAGACAAATAGAGAGAATCATTCTTAGCACATGCCCTCATTCTCAGAAAGCATGGCAAATCTATTAATTTGACCTGAACAAGCAGGTACCTGAACAAGTGGGTAGGTCAGACTAGGACGAAAGAGTTGACAAATTTGATTCCATTGAGGCTGAAGTATGAAAATCCTGTTGAAATGGTGAGCAGAGCCACCATGAAACTGTCCTGAGCAGCCAAAAGAGTGCAAAGAAATATTCTCTCTCCTTCCCAAGGATGCTGAGTTGTCATCCCTTCCTGTGTCCCACACTGTAGTCATCATTATCTGGAGGAACTTGGCTCTGATTTATACTGCACTCCTACTCCTACTGTTTTGTGTGACCTGCAGAAGCAAAACTTTCCTAATCCCATGTTTTTCCCTATACTGGGGCTGTAAGTAATGTCCATGACCCTTCAGTTAAGCATCTGGTGGAACAACTCTGTTTCAGAAAGGGTGTCTTCATGTAGAATAGCTATGTAAGGTAAATATTTGAGCTTAGCTCCTTGATTTTGTTCCAGAAAAATCATGTTTATGGGCTTCTAGTCATCAAATACTCTGATGCATGCATAATCATTCAAAGTATTGACATATGCATTAACAAAGGACAATATTTGAGATGGTTTTTGACAAAGCCGGAACCTGTTGAAATCAGTGATGTTGCGGTTGTGTATACTAGGTGTGAATGTGACCTGTAAACTCTTTGCAGTTCCTCTATAGCTTTGTTTAGCTTCCTGCTGTTAAGAGATCAATTGATCCAGTCTATATGCATTAACTCAGAATTGGTAACATTTTTCATTACTGTTCACTGTGATTTAGTGCAGTACAATCCAGCTGACAGCCTGCTGCACTGTGCAGGCTGTGGGGCAGTGTGCCCAGACTCCCGCCTTTTCTTGGGTGCCATTCATGTGCACAGCAGAGAATTTAAACCTTCTGCCTGCAGGAAGAGTTATGAGCCCCAAAACTGGGATCTGGCCCCTACAGTTACTGAGATGGAACCATTCTCACCCAGCATAAAATAGGGGAAACTGTCAAATTTTGATATGACGATACGGCAAATTTTTTAATTGGAGAGTCTGTTGTGGTATAATCTCTTACATGATCCATACGCTTTTTGTGCACTCAGTATTACTAGTGAAAGCAGTCATGTAGTGATGCTAGACTTGATGTAAGAGGCTTGACTCCATCTGACTTTTACTTTAGCAAAATTTGAGAATCAAAGCAATATGTAGCCCTTGGGCTGAACCTGAAGGCCAAACAATTGGGTCTTCATTAATGGCAAATTTTGATTATAAGGTTGAGTATTTTTTATGTTTATTTACTTGGTTAGTTATATGGTTTGCTCTGTGACGGAGGAGATCTAATATCCTGGAGGCCTGTTTGTTCTTCATCTTCCTGAAGGAATATAGTGCTAAATACAAGAAAAACAGTATAAATCTCTGCCTTCCTATTCCCGCCTTCCGCAAATATATATATCATCAATGGTCAAATGGAAAATTAGAAATCCTTATTTGGAAATGTAAACATCCTACTGGAGAATGTATTAGTGTTACCAATGTGCAGTGTTACCAAATGTATACATTCGATATTCTGGGAAGTGCCAGTCTGGTATACTATTAATATTAGTCTGATTTGATCTCTGAATGTTCCCTAAAATCAAGGGAATGAATAATATTGTTCATCAGCTTGGACAAATACTCTACAGTTAGAGAAGATAAGGTGGATTAACATAATTCCATCCATTGGGATCTGCTTCCTCAGTAACTGAAGGTTCTTTTAGACTGTGCTAAAAAAATAAAAAATAAAAAAGGAGTATCCTGAAGTGTAATCAGCCATGTAAGCCTTGATTCCATTTCACCAGAAACTTTGGCTGGAATAGATAAAAGTATCAGTGGAGTAAAAATTATGGTTATGGATATAATTCAGTCTTATYGGATCTGGATTTCTTTTCATTTCAGATCAGACCCTTCTGAAAAAGATGGTTACTTCAGATGATCCCTTGGCAGGAGAAGGTGTAATCCTGACTTTACTTTTGAGTACATGTGCTCAAAGCATTTAACTTACCTCTTTTTATGTCTTAATCCTACATTCTCTTGTCCAATGGTGTACTAGGACTGGTGAGACCAACTGAGTAAATCTCTCTAGTGGACAGCGAAATTTGCAGCCAGGGAGGGTGAGTGGGTGAGGATCTCTCAAAGAATTATTCCGATAGTACATTTCTATGGTGTATTGCCTGATTCAAAATATGCAAAGGTAAAAAAAACAGTTAGGCATGCAGAACCACACAGAACACGCTTTTGTGTTGCAGTCAATGTGCTTAGGGATGAAGCTTATTTGCCTTGCTATTAATAATACCATGAGTCCACTGAAAAGATCTTTTTAACCAATAGATGGTCAGTACCAATTTGCATGTAGTTTGTCATCTTGGTAGAAAGTTAAGGAGTTAAATAGATAAACAGGATGGAGTAAAACCTCTCATAACTGTAATGAAGCAGTATACAGAGGGATTTCGAACTGTGGTGCTGTGATTCTGCTACTTTCAGTAAGCACTAAATTGACTCCAATTGTAATAATTAAAATCAGTCTATACTCTTTTTCTGTGTAGTGAACCTTGTGTATCCAGTTTAATTAGTCTGGGGTATCAGTAAATTGCTTTTTAGAAAAAGTACATGCTTTTCACACTTTTCAATACAGCTTTTTCCAGATACTTGCCCATTTTTTTCCTGATAAAGTTCAAAAAAATGACAGGCACTGTAAGGAGGCAGTTTCCCATTGAAGACATTGAGTGCCATTTGTAAAGCAACAATAGTGGCTGCATGCTGTAAATACAAGAAACCTTTCCGTTAAAGGCATATTGAAAATGACTTCATATAGCTATTACTTAATGTGTTCAGCACATTATTTGTACACATAACATTATTTGTGTGACTTCATTAACACTTACCCTCTGCTGTCTGCAGTATTGACCAAATACTGTCCTGAAATGATGAATGTATAAAGTATATATATGTGTAAAAATTTAAGAAGCCGTAGGCATGTGCAGTTCTTATCAAAGTCAGTAGGAGCTGTGAAAACTTCTTTTAATAAGAGCCTGTGGTTTTGCATGTTAAGTAAAAAGCATTCGAGATCAGATCAGAAAACTCATCGGCTGATATCACATCTGACAGGTCATGATCTAACTGCGATCAGAAATAGGAGCTTTTTACTAAAAGCAATCCAGAAATTTCCTTTTCCGGTGAGAGGGTTTGCACATTCTAAACAAAAACAGAGTCACCATTTAGAAACTGCCTTCATAACATCTTCCAAATAACTAGATCTATCTTAATTTTTTTTCTTTATCATCTGAAAGATGCAGGAAGCAGGAGGTTTGTTTCTAAATCATCTGTGTGATACAAGTTCGATAAAACCAGAGGCTTGGTGTTTGAGATCTCAACTCAATCAAAACAGTATTACAACGAAATAAACCACAACATCAGGTGAAAAATGGAATGCCACATGTTTCAAAGTATTATCTGTTCATTAAAGAAATGAAAATAATCCACTGATATGTAAGATTACCAAAACCAAATGCTTGTGCCTGTGTTTCATGCAGGAAATGTAGTTTCATGTCTTTCACTGCATTTAATAATTGCAAAAAGGTAACATAAAAACAAGAGAAAGGACTCACCGCAGAATACATAATCATCTTTTGCTGGTTTGAAGGCTTTCTAGCATCTGTCATGTGTTTTAGAATATTTTTTAAAAGAATACCTGAAAGAAAATTGGGGATCAATGACAATGACTGAAAGAGATGCTTGTGTTTACTTTTGTATCATTTGTTACCATCTTAACACAAGGTAATCTTTAAACACACCAGATTTACTAAATTCAGTTTATAGCTAATTTGTGTGTAGTGCCCTAGTAAGACTGATACTATCTTTTATATGAACAGTAGGCCTGATTCTGATTCCCTATAACGTATCTTGGAATTCCTAATAGTCTAAAGGGTGTTAAACAATGCCTTCACAACTGCTTTGTGCCACCAGGACTATGCAAGAGAGTAATGAATATTGCCCTCTTTCTGGTGTAACTCCATTGATTTTCTGATTTCCAGAGATACAGAAAGAAAAAATTCTTTGAACTATGTGCCTTCATAAATCATATGGTTGCCTGTATTTTGTTAAAGTCAACTGTTGAAAAATTGTAAGACAAACTGTATGAATTTAATCAGTGTCACTGCTAATATCTTAACATAAAGTTGGAATATTCCATGAAGAAAAATCCTAAGATGAGGACTGCACTGCTAGCAGAATTAAACACGCTTCAATTACTTCTTTAATTCAATTATGTCTTCAATTACTGGCAGAATTTTTTAACAACAATTAACAGTGAAGCAAGAATGGAGGTTTGAACTTAGCACTTAGTTTTGTATGTCTTGGAGCTCCAAAAAAAGGAAACAAATTAATCAGGGCTTATTTGTGATTTGTCCTAGTGGCTTATAGAACCTGATTAAACACAGCCATATAAAATAAAATTAGGCCAAAAGGATGACAGAGAATGAGTGAAGGAAGAATTAGTGATTAAAAGGGTATAAACTATTTTTTAAATTCCTGAATTTCAGCTACTATCTGCTGAGTGGAATAAATCTTAGAAGCACTTTAATACTCTCATTTTAGTACTCCCAGCAATGGAATATGAAACTCTTAGGCAACAATGTTACCATGCTACAGTTTATTACAATTAATATTTTGTAAGTTAAACATGGTGGCTTACATTAAATTCAGACTTTATTCAGTCCAGTGAGAATTTGCATATTACTTCAGGATTTCTTACACACTATGATCAAAATTATACCTCCTTTATAATGTTGAATTAGGATATTCATGAGTCATCACCACCTCTCTTACCATTGACCAAAATCTTTCAGTGCTGATCATCAATATCCATGTCATGACATCTTTTATAGTTCTACTATGGAATCAGTGGCAATGTTCATTATACATCCTTCATTTTCTGCTCTCCCATTGTATTCTTGATTTTAAATGGTGCAAAAATTCAGCTTACCTCCCTGTAAACGTGATTTTTGTATTTGTTTGTGAAAGCCAAATTCCGCCTGTAATAACAATTCTGAGAGCTTTATCAGCTTGGTCCTGACACCATGAGTAGCCCACACAGGTAAAGTGTAATTGTTAATATCCTACAGTGAAGAAAGAAAATATGGTGATTTTCTTACTGATTCCTACTGCTGGCTGTTGTTTATTTTGACACATAGTGCTTGTCAGAACAAATTCTGAATTTTTCATTCAAATAAAAGTTTCTCTTCATTTTATAATAAAATAATGACTATTTTTCATTACACATTTCATATGTAATTCTCATAGCATTACATTGCTTAAAATAAATTTGAAGAGCAGTGTTCAACAGAAGAGGAAACAAAATACTAAAAACTATTATGCAAAAAGGTGACTATGCCTACTGTCAGTTGCAAATGTCTTCTGACTCTTTCTTCTTCAGCCATCTACTAGACTATATCCTAAAATCTTTACTTAAAGAAATCCTATATAAACATCAGGTTTTTAAGGGTCAGCAGCTTTGAGAAATGAGGAAGATAAGATCCACGGATCAAGGAGGAATGTGCGTAGCTGCAATTTGAATGTAGGGGAGTATATGCATAGGGGTTAGACATATAGATGGAACTCATATTTACACCAGCTTTATCGGATTCTGACTCAGTCCTCAGACAAAAGTGGAACGGATTCGTTTTTCTTTAGGGAAGCAGCCTAGGATATGTTAACGGTTACAACTATGCAAAGGAAAGAAAGACATGCCCAACACTGCTTCTTTGCACTGCGCTGAATTCCTGTTTAAACAAAACCCTTATTTTTCCTCTAGTTCAGTGTAACCTGTTTGACAGTGCACCATTGGACTGAGCGCACTAGTGAGAGCATTCTCATAACAATGAGTGCTAAAGAGAAGGCCAACTACTTAATGACAGGGTTTGTTTAAATAAGTGAAACAATAGAACATGTCAGGTTAAACCAGCTCAGGTCACAATGTATTACTTTTAACAAATCTGATTTGTATCTTGAGAAAAGAACTGGCTACTTGCATGCTATTTAAGACAGTGCTGTGGGCCAGCGAGCACCTCAGTCTCCAAGTTATCTGAAAGTCAGGTGGCACTTAGCCAATAATAGCTAATACAGAGAGATGAACCCTTCTGTAGCTTCATGTTTGAAACAACTACATAGGAAGGCTCTTCTCGTATGCTTGTAAGGGTAAGAGCGTTTTTTTTTGTGGCAGATATCCTAACTGATACCTCCAGAGTCTCCACTGAGTAATAGGAAAGACCAAGGCTCATCAAATCCAGCACTAGAGGAAACAACCCAGCTAACTGGTTTTGTTTTCCAGCATTTAGATAGCTCTCTGATGGCAGCTGACAATTCTGTACACATCTCTGGTGAGATGGATTTTTCTCTCAGAATGGTATAACATTTGCAGTAAAAACCTGTAGTCTTGAGCTGTTCTGCATTTGGACAGTACGGAAGGGTGACCTCACTGAAATGGTAGTGAGGTGCCCCAACATGTTAACATTTCATTAAACTTAAGACCCTGGCTAACATTCCATTCAAGACTGGATTGACCAAAGTTGGACCTTTGCAGAAACTGCAGGACAGAAGGTAAGCTTATTACTATCACACCCAAGTATTATATGTTGCTTGTGAAATCCACCTTAAAACTGCCTCATTTTTTTTAGGGGATTTATTGTCCATATATTGTCAATATTGAGTTTACAAATAAGTATGTTGTCAGGTGGTTGTAGAAAGTGCTGCCTGCAACAACATGAAAAGCATTTTTAACATGAGACCCTGCAATTGCAATTTTGACTTGCTTCAGTTGAGGTAAATTTGGACTTTAAAGTGACCTGAAGTGGGGCTTGTTGCCAAATTAAGGGCTTTTAGGATATTTACATATCCCAGTCAGACTTACCAGACTTTTCATCAAGGAATGAGTAAGGCCTCTGATAACCTAATTCAGCACTGTAGGACGGAGACCCATGAAAGTTAAGCATCACAGTACCTCGTTGTTGTAAAATCCATGTTTCTCTGGGATATGCCCAGTCTGTGTGCTTAGAATAGCCTCCCGACCTTGTGCAAACATCCTTTTACGTCATTCAAGAGGATTCTTAATTCCTGAAAATCCTGTGTCTACTATGTCCAAATGCAAATAATGACTTTCCTTGCTTATGCAACTTGAGCATAAATTTTTTGTGGAAGGATGCTTATGTTTCTTTGCCAACAACATATTTTACTCCTCTATATCTCTGTGATGGGGTTTGGAAGAGTAACAAGACAAGTTTACCCAATTTGCTTTCCCCTAAGTTTCTATATGCAGTCACTGACAGGATGCTGGATTTAGCAGGCCATGGTTTGCTCTTCTTGTAGTGATGGATTGCCTACAGCAGGCTCACAAAGTCACGGTATGTGTACAGGATTTTCAGCTGCAAGTTTGATGGTGAGTAAGAATTTGTGGAGGGGAAGCTGAAAACCGTCTGTGGTTCACAAAAAGAATAGGAATCACAGACTTAATCCTCTTTGGATGTCTTACAAACCATGGAAATAAGAGGTAAAACTGATTTTGAGAAAATGTAAGTATTTCTATTGGCCTCAGGAATTTTCTTTATACTATTTACCTCATATTGTAAAGTGTCGGAGAGCTTCTGAATTCTTTCAGTGTTCAGCTTTTTCAATGGGTATCCAGCATGAGAGGCTAAAAACTTGAGAAATGGCTGGAAGACAAAAAAAAAAAACTTGTACATTGGACACAGGGCCTTTTTATGTCATTCCTGCGCAATGCCATAGTGGGACATAGCATTTTTTAGAAAAAGGAGAGTCTCTGCACTTATGTTACTAAGCAATGAACTTTTGCCTGGTGGTATTCACGGGTGGCCAGTCAGTGCCTGTTCAAGTGGATCCTCTTTCTTCCCTCATGCTCTGTTCTCATAACAATCCGGCAGACACCAAATGAATGCTTGCACAAAAGCTCTTAAAGAGCTTTTGAAAACTTGCTTTTATCCTGGTTTCTAGCCCTAACTGCCATCCTGCCTCTTCAGCTATGAAGGTACATGTCCTCATTCGTGGTCATACCTCCAGGCATTTTGCACTCTGGTACATGTTTCTCATAGGCTTGTCCCTTCCCAAAACAGCCTAGCTGACCTTTTCCCTGTGTCTGTCCTGTTCTTGAGTTGCCAAGTGCATGGCTTCACCACTCATGGCGGATTCAGTCCTACAGAACATCACGAATTTAGTAATCTAGATTCCTAATATCACATAACCCTTCATGGGGAAATTATGATATTGGACAGGATGCCTCCATCAAGAAAGCTTAAAGATGCTGTTTTACACCTGATATATGCCACTAGCTTTTCTTTTTAGAGAGATCAAGGTTTTCTTTTGTGCTGATAAGAGAATTTGGCCTATTCCATCTAGAGAAGGATGGTGATCTGAGTTCAGATTCAAAGTATAGGGGAACTGTGTGGTGGGAATATTCAGGATGGAGTAGAGTAGAAGGGATCCATATAATATGAGGAAATCTGGCAGAAAGCCAAAAAGTGCTTAAAAGGACAGTGATAAACAGAATCAGTCTGATGTTGGTACTGAGCAGAAGAGAGGCACTACATAAACTGGGTAAAAACAGAAATTGTGACTAGCTTGAATGTAATACCCAGATGCAGAGCCAGTGATAGATGGCAGAGATGAGTAAGTTCTTAAAGATGGTAGAAGGACAGGTGAGTTTGATAGTGCCATTTGAATAAACCCGAGAAGAAGAAAATTGCAGTAGACTACACAAGGGATTATGTAGTCACGGCAAAGGGCTTGGTGGTGGAGAGAGAAAGGAAGGGATATACTATGGAGGAAAGGAGGAAACATATGTGAGCACCTGAGTGAAGACTTTGGATATGAAACATGAACAAGTGCTTGAAGAATGCACTGAGGCTATTAGAGAAAATCTAGGGAACTGAGCCATAAGAGTTTTGTGGGAGAAGAGGAATCTGAACTAGCAGAGAGTAATGTAGAGAGAGGTATCAGAGAAGGAGCTGCTAACATAAAACTAAACAGAGAGAGAGGGACTGGAGTGGGACACTGATTTAGTCTGAGTTTTTGTTTTGTAAATGTCTGCTCTTCTAGAAGGTAGGTGGAGTGGTTTTTACGAGGTAGTCAATAATTTATCTTTTCTATGACTGCAATTTTCAGCTGATAGGGATAGCCCAGTCCAGCTGGCTCTATAATGTTGTAACTTTTTTTTTTTGGTATGTTGCCTACACCCGCTATGAAGATTAGAGATTTAGAAGGACAATATTGACTGCCATTTTGGTGATCTATAATGTTGCCAGGAGTGGTACATTTTAATTATAAGATTTCCATAATTGAAAATAATTTACCCTGTATGGCTTGAGCTGCCTTTGGAAATCCCGTGTTGCAAAGGTTTCTTTCAGAAGCTCGTTGTATTCTGGGCAATGTGGGAAAGGTAAGTATAGCAACTGAAATGAGAATTGCAAAACATTAGTTAGGCAAGGCACTTGTTCTGCAATTTAATACATCATTGTGGGGTTGTAGTTCTGATTGACTGCACTCATTAGGACAAGCTGAAGAATAATATGGGGGTGTCATCTTCAAGGATGTTCACTTTTGGGACCATAAGAGCCATACTGATGACCAGCTACAAAAGAATCTTTAAATGTTCAGAGGGGTAATAGCTGCAGTAGTTCAAAAGATTCATTCACACAAGATGAAATTCATCCCTGGACACAAGACTAACACAAGCCCTCACATACTACTTTGTACTTGGCTTCCTCAGGGATGATTTCACTAATTGTGTTCAGTCTTTAAACACACTGTCAACTTTTTGCAGCAAATTGCCATGCAACAGCTGGACTGCAATAGGRGACTTTATGCATACTCAGCTGTAGTAAGTGGACTTAACCACGGCTCCAATTAGTCCAGCTGCATCATAGAAACTTGTTAAGTTTCTAAAACTCAATTTTGTCTTCCATTCGAGACATTTGAAAACCTTATTTCAGGTAAGATTTTCCATAGGTTAAAGGTTACATGAGTGGAATGATTTAAGAATTTGTAAATTCATTTATTGAAATAAACTGAGTTTATTCTTGTTTGAACTTTTTTGTATTAAATTTTGAACATAAGTTCAAACAAAATTTGAAACGGAGATTTTCTTAGTGTTTTTCTCTAATGTGCTTTTTGTTCCTTTTCCACTAATAAAGCTCTATCTATATAGCCCCACAGTTAAAAGAATAGCTTTAAAAAGAACTTGAGAGTCTGGAAAGGATAATTAGCTGCAAAAGCTTCACAGCAGTTCCTCAGTCTTTTTAGAAAGATAATCTATCTGTTTGAGAAGGTAGGTAGCTATTCCTGAATTCTAACCATAGGTTCATGAACAGGCATGACTTTACCAATATTTGATGGACGCTTGTTTTAGTTGAAAAGATACTTGTGGTCTCAAAATTATGTACTTCTGATAAAGGTAAATAGAGTTACAGTACAAATAATGGAAAAAGGTAGGAAAAACACATATGTGTTTATGGCTTTATGATCTGTTTGAATAAATTTACCTGCTCCCCTAGATGTGAAGAAGGTACAGTAGCTGCTTGCTGAATTTGATAGTGGTGTTGATACCAGTCAGGTATTCTTGACTGTTTTCTTGGGTACCACCATCTGTGACACTATCAGAAGCAGCTCCTGACTCTATGCCAGACTGTGTGCATGCACAGGAAGACGTGTATCTCCGTATCCTCCTTCATGCTCTCATCACTCCCAGATGAGAACTATTGCTCCGTGTCCCTGCTTAATCTGTTACGCTACTGCAGACTGTGTAAATTAGACTTGTAAGCTCACACAATCTATCTCACATCACATATGCTGTCCTCCTCTCTCAAACTTGGACTTACACTGTACCCTGATCTTCCTAGCTTTTTACCATAGCTTTTCCACAAATTGGGAACTACTGCACCACTCATCTGCCCAGCTTTCCCCTTTAGGACAGCTATATGCCACCTGCAGAGCTGGTATCCACACAAGTCCTTACAGCTCCAAGGTGGGGAGTAGAAGAAGGGAGATAAATAAATACATTGCCCTGTGAACTCATGCTCTTAAAACTCTGAGTCCTCTTTCCTTTCCCCTTTTATTTTTTCCACTAACCCACAAAGTGCATGAAGAATAATCCTGTGGCTCAATTCTCATTGTATTGAGAATCACAAAATGATTCTCTTGCCTTTTCTGTTGGCCAGGGACTAAAAAAAGCTGAGGCACTAGTGAGAATAGTTATACTTCCTTTTCTCACATGGAGAAAGTCATTTTTGTGATAACACCATGTATAGGATTAATCTGTTACTACCTCTACGGTGTATTACTCATACATCATAGGTTAATTCTTTTTTCTGACCTTGAGACTTTTTTTTCTTCTATTTTCAATAACTCCAGGTCTCTGGAGTTAGTAAGTCTGTTCATTTGGAAACTCCTGACAATATTTCTACTCAGCTTATTAGTCTTTTCTGCATAATGCTTGCATCTTAATGTACTTTTCATCACCTTCATCCTGCTCCTTCATCTCATATATCTTAGATATTCTACTAATGACTAAGAATAAGCAAATGCTCCTAGTTTGTACTCACATTATCATGTGACAGTGGCACCGTGTGAACTGGAATTGGCTGCCAAAGGATTTTTGGGTTCCAAATTTGGCTCTGTGTCAGTGGGTACAGCCCAGCAAGACTTGCCTGAGCGCTCATAAGTGTTTGATCACAATCARTGCTTTGAATGTAAATCTGAAGCAAGAAAAGAAAATAAGTTATTCATGGTCGTAGCTGGCAGCATATCCCTCCTGTTAGTTTTTGCTCTTGGTGGGAAAGAAAAGGACTGGTACTGTGCTGGGGGAGCTGGCATTAAAATGGAGTAAAGAAGGTAAGATGGTAAAGAAGAACCCTGAGATAGAAAGGGGAGTGAGAAAGAGAATTAGAGTGAAACTGTCACAGGACCTTGGAATACAAATTTGTTGTGCAAGGGAGTTGCAACATGGCAGCAGTTCCTTTGGAAATCCTATTGTAAAACATCAGACTAACTCCCTTTCATCACCACTTTGTTTGGGACAACATGGATGCACTGGGCAGCTTGACCCTAAATGAAAGCGAGGCTGCATCCACTCTGGAGGTGGATGTACAGAATTAGAGATATCCAAGATAGATACTCTGACCTACAACAGTGAGGGAGCTGAACTTGATATACAGCATCATACACAGATCCCTGTACATGCTTTTCAGTTAAACCATCAGCCTGAATAAAAGTGGAGCCACAACTTCAGGGATACTTTGAAACCACACTGAGTTCAGTAGGTATTAAGTGAACTCAGRGTATACCAGATTCAGACCCTCAGGCTTCCAGAAAGTCCCATTAACATCCATGAAAAACATCTTCCCTTCCAGATCCAATACTTGCCTCACACTGCTTGTATGCAATACTCAGGAAATGAGAGTATCTTCTCCGCGTGTACTGCCCAAGCTCATACTGTTTCTGTATGCCGAGCTGTGGAAATAACAGAATAGTGTAAGGAGCTCAGGATGTGTACTGTGTATCTAGTCCTAGAAAATGAGATCATCTTTCATATTATTTCGGTAAAGACCTTAAAATATTTCCTTTTTAAGGTGAAGGAGGAAAGAAGGCAGGAGGAAAATGCAGTAAAGTGGCTGTGTTTACAGTGTTGGAACTTCAGCTTTAGTATTTTCCAGCTTTCACCGTGAAACATGAACACTGAGTGAACATAGTCTCATTAATACTAATTTCTTTAGCCACTGGAGAAAAAGGAGAGAAAGGATGTTCAGATTCAGACTACCTTGCATGCAGACTGAGATCATTATCAGTTTTTGAAATTCACATCTTAATGAACAAGCAAACACAGCCCCCTCCATTTCCGGCTGTTGTGTAGTTAGATGCGACTTCCTGTAAATGGGGTTAATAAGGAAATAGCATATCTGTAGTGATTCTAGGGCATTCATCATAGGCAAAGGATTGAATGTTTCACCTGGAGTGCCCAAATACTGTTGAATGAATTCAAAGGAAGTTAAAGGTGCTGTGCACTTGATTAGTGAAGTGTGGCAGTTTAACTTATTTAAAAAGAGCCTATCAAGCTGGAGGGCAATATTGATATTAAAATAAATGAATATAAATTAATCATGAGCACCTTTGGACTGGAAATTGGAAGGACCATCATGGGTGAAGTTCAGGAACAACCTTCCAGTGAAAGTACTGGAAGCAAGAATCCCTGACTAGTTTGAGGACAGAGCTTGTTACATGTATGAACCCAGATTGTACAATGTGGTTTTCTGCCATGGCAGGAGACTGGACTTGATTGCTTAACAGGTCCCTTCTATTCCTGCATTTTAAGAATTGTTGTATTAAAATCTGCTTATTCATTCTGTCAAATGCTATCGGCACAGTAGGTTTTATCATAAATGTTATCTGGAGATTCAGTGACCATAGGGCTCAGTGGGCCATGAGACAGCATGGGATGCAGTTTTGCATTTTGCTCTGCTAAAATCTGTGTAGGTGCTTATCCAAGCTAATAAGCCTGGCTGAGGGACAGGATGACAGGCATAGCGATGTCCCAACTACACTGTCTAGTTTCTGCTTTGTTGCTGGCTCACAGCTAATTAACTGGGAGAGCAGAGCAACCACCTGTCCATGAAGACATGCCCAGGATATGGCTCCCATGGAATATCACCAAGTGGTTCCTTATGAAGGCCACAGCTTTAACTTATTTTTCAGGAAGACACAAAATCTTGAATAGAAGACCTTGAGTGAAAGGAAGTCCTCCTTGCCTTCAGGTATTTTCTTCCAGTGGTTAATTATTATCTTCAGTCTGCAACATTTGCTTCTTAGATCTTGTCTGAATGTCCCCAGCTTTTAGCCACTAGATTTTGTTACACTTTTGGTATGATACATTATCTACCATCACAAATCTTACCCCCAATAAGATAGTAATTGACAAAACAGAATCCATTCACTTAATCTTCTGTGTTAAACTAAATAGATGATAGTTCTCTACTCTCACAGCAAAATGGTTTTTTTAACCTCAAGTGATTTTTGTAGCTCTTTACTGAACATTTTCCAACTTCTCAGCATCATTTTCTAAACACAAGACATGAGATTGCATGCATTGTCCTTGTAACGGTCTCAGTAATGTTATATGTTGCGATCTTCTTACTTGTACCTGGTGTTTCCTGGCCTAAATTGCAATATATTTGACTCTGCTCATGTAATCACTGCTTGCATTGGGATCTCAAAAGCAGTGATTATCCATTGTTTCCCAAAGTCCTTTCTTGAGTCATAGGATTACAGGATAAGTCAGGTTAAAAACGACCTTAGGAGGTTTCTAGTCCAACCTCCTGCCCAAAGCAGAGTCAGCTATGAAGTCAGACTGGGTTACTCAGAACTTTATCCAGAGTCACTACTTTCTGAACATGGCCCCCAGTATATAAATGTGATCACCTCTTTTAATTGCTAGAGTTGTGTGTCCAGAGTTTCCTAGGGTATACACTTGGCCTAGGCTTCTGCCCTAACTTGTTTACTTTGTGTATTGTTAAATCCTGATGCCTGGGTCTTGGAGCCTTCCAGAACCTGTGTGGCCTGGAGCAAGCCAGCATGTAGTGCTGCACTCTCATAGTGCGTGTGTGTAATGATTGAGTCATAGGTGAGTTAAGGCAGAGGTAACTGGTCTTAACCATCTTTCAGACATTCATTGTTTCTTCCTACCTGATAATGAGCTTTGCTGCACAGATATTACTCCTCTGTTTGTTTGAGGGAGGTGGCGTGAGTGGAAACAGGCCTGACATTGCATCAGAGATTAATATGGCCTCCTAAGCATGGAGTGGAGGAGGACCCCCTGTGCAGCTTGTTCTATTCTCATTACAGTGGAGAGGTGGCAAATGATTAGTTCTCCCAGGAGAAATACATGTACGTTGTGCTAGACATAAGGTGTGTGAGCAAACTTACTCTACAGCAGCCTACAAGAGAAACATGCACCTCACAGTCTGTCTATGCATGCAAGATAGCCATGTGTCTGGCACTTCCAGACTCCCAGCACATCTAAGCTACTTCAGTGAGGCTGCCTGATCTCTAAAGTCCTGGACAAATGACTAATGTTTTCTTCCATCCACACAACACATCTGGGTGGGGAAAAGGAAGAAGACACAAACACAGTGGGTAGTGCTTATGAGAGTGAAGCATGGGTAGGGTTAAAACCTTTTAGTTTCCTCATGTTTCCTTGGTACCTGGAGTACAGGAGCTCACCCTCTGCTCCATTCACAAGAGGAAATACAATTACGCAAAAACAAACTGGGTTTCAGTTAACCCAAAAATTAACTCAGGAAAGACTGTTTCTGCAATTAGGCTCTGCAGTTGTCATCTTAGCTGCTGTTAGTTACTACCTTCAGCGGATACGCAGTTCTGCCCTAGTTCCACCAATACCTGCACTAAAACAGCTGATCTTTAAATCAGCTCTCCCTAGCATAGCATGAGAGAAGTTTCTGCTAGCAGTACTGATCTCAGCTATGAAGTTCATGAGCTAGGAAGCACTCCTGCTCAGTGGAGATGGAGAGTGGTCTGCGAGCACTTCCACTGCTTTGTGCTACTGATGGCTAAAGCTAAGTGCTTGGTGTCAGGTGAACTGTGATGGTCACTGGTGCCTGGCTCTTCCCAGAAGACAGTAATCTGCCTGCAATCGAACAGCTCAGTGTATGCTGCTTTTGGTCTTGAACAGGACCACTCATTTAAAACCAGTGACTGCTCACAGCTGTAGCTTCCTAGCAAGTTCTTTGGCCTATGAGGGAGCTGTATGTGGCAACCTAATATGGGCTTTCTCCAAACTAAAACAAAGTTCCAACAAACAAATGTCAATAGACACCAGCTTGTTCCAATATTTAACTATATTGGCCCAGGGAAGCAAACAGACCTTGGTAAGTTGTCCATATCCTTGCTGCCTTGCAACTTCTTTATGCTTGTCAGTTGGAAAAAACTCCTGTGGAGTATCATCACCATGGCGAAACACCTGATAAAAAAGATGGAATTGCTTTCATGTTACTGTGCTTTATATAGTGGTTATAATTAGTGTGGTCCCAGGGAAAATGCATCAACAGTGAGTACTGTATCTGACAGGTGCAAAATATATTCATGACGTTCTTGGGTCTAGATAGCTACAATACATATTTGCCTGATTTATTTAGACAACTGTTACAGCTTTTTTTCTCTGCATTTGAAAGCAGTTAGTTCACAGAAACTTTTGCAAGTTATATATATGCTACACAACATTTTATAGATTTTAGAGAGGTCAGAAAACTTTGAGAGGTATAGACCACAAAATGAATTAGACAGAAAACCAATAGAAATATATACATAATTTTTCAGAAATACTGGAATGTCAATATTTTGGTAGGACTATCTAGGAATCCAGAAGGAAGAAAATCAGACTATTGCTCTAAATACAGTTCCCGTGGCTGTCTGCTGCTAATCACTCTTTCTTGGCAGAAATTATCCTTAAAAAGCCTTGTGTTGGCAGGCACCAGAGGTGCTGAAAGTGTCATCTAATATCTAAATACACGCTAGACTGTTATTATGAAAACATTGAACCTGCCTTGAAATTTCACTTCAGACAAAAGATACATATATAAAGATAAATTAAGATTTTTCATTTATTCAGTGAATTCTCACGTTGTCCAGCATAATTCCTGTAGATGTGTGTCATGTCATCTTAAAATTTTACCACCAGCTTTTTTATTCCTTTGTCAAAATAAGGGTAAATAAAATTAACAACTGCAGCGCAAAAACATACATATGATTTACATGCATGTGTGCAATACTCAGAACAGACCAAATTCAGGCCTCCTACAAACACAGATACCTTATAATCATTGCAAATAGCATTAGTTTACAGCATTGGTTCTATGTCATTTATTCAATGCAATTTATACCAGTTTGGGTTTCACATAATAACCACTGATTTGCTTTTTTATCCACTGTTTTCTTCCATGGCACAGAGGAATTTTGCAGACAGTTAAAATCAGTTATGGAATCCTATTTTACAATATAAGAAGAATCCTGTTGGATTCCTCTCTTATTGTTGTAAAAAAGGCAGTCTTTATCAATCCAGAAAGTTACTTCCATCCAGGATTGCAAAAAGGAGAGAAAATCACAAAATCTTACTTAAAATTTGGGACTCTTTTCACAGAATACAATAGTGGATTTTGAATATACAGCGAACACCTCAATATTCACAGTGTACCCCCTGTCCCCCACTGTAGACTACAAGAAGAGCATGAAGTCCATGAACTATCTACTTACTAATGACACAAACTTCAGTTTTCTTTTTGCAGTGGTTTGGTGAAGAAAAATGCAGAAAAGGCAGAACATGAAACATAGACTCCAAATTCCACACACCAGCTGTCTTGCTCTCATCCTGATGGTAGCTTTCACCTATTTTGCACACCGAAGTCCGTGGCTGGATGTGGTGATACAGTAAATATGTGGCTAAGAGGGGAGGAGTTGGCTGTGCTCAGTCCAAAAGTGGGCTGTGATCTCTTCTCCTCCTCCCTTTTTTCCCCTTTTGGGGTAAAGCCAAGTACATATTCTCTGGAAATTCATGAACTGAACAGTGTATTTTGCATTTGTGCTCTGTTTCCGTGCCCCATGTATACAAGAGGTGGAATCTCTGAGCCCTCTAATTCCTGCCCCAGGCACTTGCAGGGCAGCTCAAAATAAAGAATTAGAAGTTGTCTTCTGTTATTTAAGCTAGGATTTTGTCAGTCAGCCTTCTCAGAAGTGGGAGCACTGCAAAATATACTCTATGTTGCTGTATGCAAAAGAGCTAATAAATCGCCCTCATTCTTAATGCTCACACAGTTTTCTTTGAACACTTTTTAAAAAAAGTGAGAAGGAGCAGCACTGACAGTTGTTCTTCTATAAAGGACCTCTGATGTTTTTCCTAGATTTGGCTCTGGTCTTTAGAAGGGATAGGCAGCATGAGGTTTGGTTGTATAGGAACAGGGATAAGCCTAAATTCACTGCAAAAAATAAAGATATATCTATGAACTTTTCAACCCAGCAGTAGATTGGCTATGTCTCTAGAGGCAAAGCAGGTGTCATTATTGTCAAGAACCATGCCCTAAAATTTCATACATTCAGGTAAATTTTTGATTTTCACATTTCTTTTCCAGCAAACATTGCCATTGTTATAGCATATATAAATCAAGAGGTATTTCTGTCATTTCCCTTGTATATATTCAATAAAGGAAAAAAAACTAGCTCAGATACAGTTTTGCAAGACACAGCATTGATCTTACAAGCTTATTGGTCTATGTTCAGTCACATTATTGTGTTAATGAAAGCCCTGTTAATATGTAAAAATCAGAAGTGATTTCTTAATGATGAAAAGTTCTCTGTATGTATTAGTTTTAAAGAAATTTCTGAAAAAAAACATGTCGCTACCCCAAAAGACTATATAATCTCAAACCAGTTAAAGGCACAAATAACAAAATTTTCCCTCATAATTATTAGAGATGGGCTTGCCTAGAGGGATCAGTTCTCTTTCCTGAAGTAACAATGTCACACCTTTCACATCCACTGGAGCTAAAGAGAATGAAACATTCAGAGGTCAAACTTTCCTGGAGCAAGATGGTTCTTCTGTCATTTCTGCTTTTGTGCCTGACAAGTCTAACCCACTCATTCAGAATGGAAGAACATGGGGAGCTGCCCACATTTGTTGAGAAAGAGAATTCTTTTTTTATATGAAAGACCTGGGGGAGATTTGTGTTCACTGATTAAAGCTATCCACACTCTGTGAAGTTTGCTGTCTCCACTGGCTGTCATACTTCACAAATCTCTTTGAGGAGAGCATGTGTTCTGCTGTTCCTAGAGGACRTTACATCAGATATTACTCCTTAGAAACCTTGCCTTGCTGAGCAGTGTTTTTTATTAGATCAGCTGATATCACTGAGAAAAAAATAGACAAGTTTTCAGGACCACAAGGCCCCATACAGACTCTTCAGATAGAAGCTCTTTAGGTAGATAAGTCTAGCAGGAATGACAGACACACGGCATGAACAGAAAGGTTTAGCATTATTCTTTTCCAAGCACCTATTGCCTCCCACATTATAGGAGACTTCTGTAACGAGGAAGCTGAAATTACTCTTATTCTAGAGATGGCAAAATAACAGTGTAAAAACTGCTAATTGTTTCCTTTGATTCGATCCTAGTGTTGTTAATTCTGTGGCAAGTGTGACATAAAGGGCCGGAGTTTTTTAAAGTACACTATACTGGTGCAAGTTGGTTTCTGCTGAAGGTCATAGAGGGAGAATAAAACTGTGCTGCTGCCATGTACCATCATTCCTGAGAGTGAAACTCTAGAGAGCAGGAGATGGTGCATTCTTGGCAGCTAATGCACATGACAGCATTATGTGCAACACCTACTTGTTGCAGGTGGYGAGAGGTGTAAAAACTGTAACTGCTTTCAAAGTCAAGGTAACTGATTCTTTAATACGCCTGCAGCCACTGTCGAAACAACAGGTGAAGGTGGGAGAGGAGGAAATATTGATAAAGACAGTAAAAGAACCTCCCTGATTGCCTTGAAAGTAAAAAGGAAAATATCTCAGATGTAGATCATATGTCTTTGTCTTACCAATAAACTTGGTATGTAGTTTATGGGATCATGTTAAATATAATATTATTAAGCAGGCAAAAGTACAGCTTTGTATTGTGTCCTCTATTGTGATGTCTTAAAAGTCAGAGAGTTTAGCAAATCTGTTGGATCTTTGACATTGTTTAGGGAAAATAAAGTTTTATTAACAGTCCTTCAGTGCTTCAAAGTAGGTGCATGGATTAAGTGCTATTGTTGTTTTTAAAAGTTCATTCATCCGAAAGGACAAAATTTGGCCCTCTACCCTCATTGTACTGAATTGCAGTGTAACAAACCTTCTCCAAGCTGTGATGCTTGCCCTCCAACTTTTATAGCGTAGAGTGAAATCTGCTTGGTATTCAAACACAGTGTAGGATTGGACTTGCAGCTTGAGATGCTACTTCTTCATTGGCAGTGAAGGAGAATCAGAGTCAATTGAAGATACCCTGATAACCATGCTAGGAGAAGACTCCAGTGTGGAATAAGAGAGGATAGAAGGTGGACTTCAGCCTTCCTACCCTGCTTCCCCTCCTCCACCACCCCCCTCCTAGCAGGCTACTTGCTCCAGCCTCTGGTGTTGAAGTCATGGCTCTGTGGCTTTTGCAGTGCCGATGTCCATGTCTGTTTCTGTGACTTTTTGCATTTCACCCCTCCCCACCCCCAAACAGGTCAGGGCTGTGTCTGCCTCTGAATAGAGTCCAATGTGAGAGTGTTTGCTCTGGCTTACTGTGCACCCACTTGCCTCTTGCTTGCCCACTGTGAGTAAAGTGAGGATATTGCCCACTCAGCTGAAATAAGCTAATTGCCAGAACGAAAAAATTACAACTCCAGATCACTGTCTCAGTATCTAAATAGAGAGGTATCAGCTGCATCTATTTGGCTAATACTTAACATAGACTTCTTCAGTTCTTTATGTTAGGAGGAGAACAAAGACATGTCATGTCACCGTGCCCCTGTCACAGGGACACATTATCTCCCACCTCAGAAAGAATTCTGCCCCAATCAGATGTACACTTTCTGTTAATGATTTCAGCACTGGCATACAATATTCTTCCCGCCCATTTTAAAACTGAGTTAGAGATATGTTCACCTGCCCTTTGAAGCTAGCTTAAGGCTTATCAGCAGTATGGACAAAATGGATCATCAGCAACCTGCAAAGAAAGTAATCTGAAATGGTAATAGGGGCCCTAGAGAGCTGTGCATGCTGTTCTTGCTGTTGCTGGAAGGAGACAACACCTGCTGCCCCATATTCTCTAATCCTTCCTTCAATGGCAGCAGAAAGCAGGAGACAGCAGTTGGTGTTCAGACTTGTAAGTAGTAGGGCTGTGGTTGTTCTTAGGCCATTCTGCAGTCCTAGGCCTTCTCTGTGTGGGGCCAAAGCTGCATTCATGATGTCAATTTGAGATAAAGTACTTTTTTACGCAGTGGCCAGCTTCTTCTCCATTACCCTGATGCAAATATAGAGTAACTAAACAGAATTGGATGGACTTACTCCAAATGTATCTCTCTGAAGGTTTACACAGCTGTTAGTCTATTGATGTTCTTCTCTGCACTTTCTGGTTTTCTGCCTTTCTTGGCTTTATTTGGGATATGTACATCTGTTGCTCCAGATCCGCATTCAGTGTGGGTTGGAACAGCTCTTTTTATCTTTGATGAAACTGCACTGGCTTCAAGCAGCTGAGTGGCTGTCCCATGACTTCAAAATACAAGAAATGGAGAGTGTTAAACTGTATTTCCTCAACCTGCTCTGGTGAGGAAGCTTTATCAAAAAGATGGATCCTAGCATTCATAGAAAAGACCAAATTCCAGATCCAACCTTCATCTGGAGTCTTGCTGCACTGTAAAGTCCTCTTCTCTCAAAAGTGAGCACTTTCTCTCCGGTTCCGTGTGATTCTCCTTTGTCATCATAAAATATGTGACTTGAGGAGCAAGGCTGATACGGAGGAATTGCAGATTAAGGTGCAGCTGCTGATGGTAGTTGTCTCTTAGCAGGCAATGACTATTACATCAGAACCAAGGGTTTTAGCTGGTATTATTCCACGCAGTGGCCATGCTCATATTGGCCTTAGTCCACCAATGTAACATAAACCTGAACCCTGTGAAGAATAAAAACCCTTTATCCTTTCTTTTTCCCAGATTCCATGAGTGATAGCAAACTTGCTTGGGTGTGATGGRTGGCTGGATCACATAATCAGACTGCCATTGCAGGAAAGAGGTAAGATTTGTAGCAAATTGCTAGGAGACAAAGATCTTTAGACTACAGATACTATCCAGTCATTTAGACTTACTGATGAGTTGTATGGGACTATCAGGCTTCATGTTGTTCTGACAGTGGGAGGTTAGATATGTCTCATACTGGAAGAAGACAACATTTCCTTCCAGCCAGCCATCATCACAGCTGTCTTGCTTGGGCTTAAGCCAGAAGTGTTTCATCTGGGTGCTGACATAAGTCCAAACAGCAATCTCCCTTTGTGTAATCAAGCATCAAGCTATTGTCCTTGTGCACTTTAGAATACCTGAGGGTTTTGGGTTGCTGCTTTCTTTAAATTTTAGTAATTATATTTAACTTTAAGGTAGGCTACAATAACTATGATTAAAGCAATCGTTCTGTCCAGCTGGAATGATTTCTGATCGTGACCTAGCACAATGTTACAAGATTTGAAATGCAAATATATGGGAGGGAAGAAAGATATGTTCTTTCAATAACTTTTTTTTTAATTTATTACTCCATTGCAATAAGAAAAGCTCTTTATAAAGGATCTTTATAAAGTCCTTTACAAAAATCCAAATTAGGGTCAAGTGTAAGCCAGCAATTTCTCAATAATATTGGATTCTGATAGTGATGAGTGTCATCCACCTGTGTGGATGTTTTCCTTTTAGTACTTAAATCCCAGATTAGGAGTGAAGAATTAGTAAATCAACTGTTTGCTTCAGAAATATCATCTACCTCCCTTTCCATTCTGTTCTGGTGCTGTTATGATTCCGAGATCTCTTCATATTACTGGGGATTTTTTTTTTTGTTATTTTCACTTTTGTTCATTTTWAATACTGAAGCATTTTATGCTGGTACATAAATATACTTCCATGGCACATTTCAAATCTATTTTGGTCAGGTGTGTTCTCAAGAGGGTTGTGGTTGATTTAAATGTTGCCACAAACATTTTCTGCATGAAAATCCTTCTGAACTGTTACAATGGAAGACACTGTTTTTATGTCATTACACTGTGTATATTGATACTAACTTGGCTGTATGGTGATATCACTTCAAAGCACTCCTTGGCATTTCCAGTGTGTCTTTTAGCAGTGAAATTCTCACTGACTTGTCAATGTGGTTGTTACAAACAGAATGTATATTTTTGCTTCAGGCTGTATATCCAGTTTCTCTCACTTTAAATCCTAGTATAAGTATCGCATATCAGGGTAACAGAAATTTAGATGTTTTGGGGAGACAATTGTTTAATTTGAAAGTGACATTGAGTTTTGTCCAGTATTTTGATCTGCCTCTACAAAGCACAACAAAAAGATATACCATTTTTATATCTACTATAATCTTGTGTTGTTCATGTTTGTCTTGACGCATGCATGCTCATAAAACACAAAAGGCATAAATGTGCCTTCTGCAAAATTACAGAACAAACCTTTCCAGGGGGCAATGRCTAAAATGATGATCAGACAGAATGGTACTGGCACTTTATCTATTGTTTTCTTTGGGATATGTTTCTTTCTGAGTTGGAGGGTCGAGGAGAATTTGGCTGAGTGAGCAGTAGCAGCTTCAAGGTCCTATTTTCATAGAAAAAGAAGTGCCAGTAGCAGGAAGATAGACTTGAAGTAATGCAGGGAATTGGCCAAGGCCTCTGTGAACTGCTTCTACTGCTGAGACAGATTAATGCTACCTTCAAATACTGATCATTCTTGGAAGCAACCAAGCTACCCCTCAATTGCCAGCTGAGTTGGTAACTATAATGTGGATGTCGTTTTATGAAGTGTGGGCTTATAGGGTTGATTTTTAATATGTTGTGCTTTCACAAGAACTCAGGAAAGTGCTACTTTCCTGCCAAGTCACTTGAGATCTTTGTTGTACAGTCCAGACTGCTCTACCTGACTAATTGACCTGTTTACCTGAGTAATTGACTTGGACTTCAGTAGAAGTTATATGCTCAGGCACGAGCACAAAATGGAGAACCAAGATTACTATTTCAGGTAATGGAGAAAAATGCTGCCCAGAGGATTCCTGACTTTAACAGACATGCAATTAGGTTCATGTTCTGATTGACTTCAATAGATGCAAGATGGTAGTCCACAGAAATAAACTTTGTTGTGATTTATATTTCATTGAGTGAAATAGAGTTGGTCAAGGTTCATCATGTAATTTTTCATGTTTTCCACACACTGAATTCATATTGGACTTTCACAGTTAAACTGTGAATCTCTTCTGTTTTGTCAGCTCTAGATCAGGCTATCATCTAACCTTAATTCAAAGAAAGCAATGAGAAAAAATAAATAGCATGAAAGGAAAGCTTATTTTAGTGCAAACCAAACAAAAATGATATGTATAAACCCCCACACATTGTGCATTGACAGGAGCTAAGGAGTAGTATAATACTTGGAAAATGTTTGCATACATGTACAGATGCCTCAGAGAATTATTTTGCAAAGGTATATTGCCACCTAGTGCTAAGATCTCTTTTGTTCATTCTGCTTTGGGCTAGTGTTGCAGTAGATTCCTGACTGACACTTTTAGGAGACTCATCGGAAATGTAGTGTTGTCTTGAGAAACTCAGAACAGCAGCACTGCAGCCAGACATCAAGAATGCATGGCCACATTTCCAAATTTACATAAAGGTTCAGTTCAGTGATTGTCACCCCCAAAGTCAGGGTTGCTGTCAATATAAATTTACTCTTCAGAAAGAACCTTTGCTAAAGTCAGTGCCCAGTTCTTGTCTCAGCCCGGTGAGGAGTGGCGGAAAAAATAGGTAATGTTTTTGTATAGTCTTAGTATTAACCCTTAAATAATTTTCTCTTTGTGCATTTTCACTTGTTCTGGCACATTAGCATCTTCCTAGAGAGAGCTGTGTCTGGATTAATTTTGCAAAGCAAGAGAATTTGTGTGTGTGCTCACAAAGAGGAGGCTAGGTCAACATAGTTTCTTCCTCTTTGCACATAGGTTGTTGAGTTTTTTTTTCCTTTTCTATGCACGTCAGTTCTGAGTTTTACTTAAATTATAAATTATACAGAATTTCTCTGTTTAACGTTATGATGATATTCAAAGATGACATAGTTTTCAGATTTCAGTTCCACATTTCCTCTTAACTTTGGAGTTGCCAGATTCATAGCAATGACTTCTAGGCAGTGAACTGGAGACTAGCATTTTATCACTAGCATTTTATCAGCAGGCTGGCAACACTTCCTCTCATAAAGGTTATAAGAACTTTTGCCACTATGGCATCCTGCTTTACAGCTGTATAAAGCTTTGCTATACTTTAGTGACTGAAGCTGTAATTTCCTATCTGTATGCCTTGAGCTTAGTTTTGGGAGGGAAGTTTCTGCCAAAGTTGTATGAAGTCATCTCTGGAAATGTGGCTGAAAAAATAAGTAGTTTTACCTAGAGACAATATTAAAAAAGCTCCAGTCCATCCAGCAGTGCTCCCATCTCTGTTAAGACTTTTTTTTCAAATGATGCAAGGCAACAGTTCTTGGCCATTCAGACCAAAATATTTGCACAGAGCATTTGTTGAAAGTTGTTGGGCGGGGAGAAAAAGGGAGAGGGAGAAGTTCATTGTATATTCCCTTATCTGTTAATCCTGGAAAGGTAAAACTAAATATGGAGCTTTATCTATTTCCTAACTATTTATATATAGTTTAACTATAGGACTGCTAATCCAACTTGTTTCTTCTGTCTTCTTGARGATGAGCAATTGAAGAATTTTCTTCTTAACTCTGTGAACACATTTAAGTAAGTAAGTATAGCTCCTACACTTGCACCCAGATGAAATTATCTAGCTCAGGTTAGCAGTATCTCTTATGCTTGTTATCAGTTACTAAACCAGTTTAAGGAGATGATTGGTTTCAGGTAAAACTTTGTTCTTGGAAAATCATGGCTGAAATGAATAATTTTTTTTTTTTCTCATGCACTGTCACATTCTGCCTGCTTGTCTTTGTCTTTTGAAACACAGCTCAGTTTCTTATTCTTTTTCAAACTACTAGCATTTGTTGATTGCTAGAATGGTCATTTGTGGCAGATTTTATTGTACTTTCTTCACCTCCTATCAGTAATGGGCTAACGTAATTGCTTTCAAGAGGCTTCTTTATTTTTTCCTTCATTATCACATGGTGAAGCAAAGAGTATCTAGATCTACACCCTGCTGTTGAAATTTTAATTTCCTGGAAGCAATATTTCCTGATGTACTGGAAAGCTTAGTATGACTTGATCTGTCTCTAAACTGTTAATTTTACATTACTGGGAATCTATATCTTACAGAAGCCACTGTATTCTAGATATCCCAAGTTTTTGATAATGATGCAGGCAATCTGCGAGTTTCTGGGAAAATCACAAATAAATGCAGTTTTGGGAATGATATGGCTAGGGAAGAGGGAAAATAGGGATGCTATGGATAGATATCAGAATGCACTTGTGATGAAATTACCATCCTGCTCCAGCATCATGAGACAGACACAATGGGACTGATCTTTGGGTTTAACAGTCGCTCCAGATTTGTTTTGTAAGTAACAAAACTCTGTAGTTACAGCAGCAGAACACTGCATAAAGATGATATAAATATTGCAATGCCATATCAAACCATTTTTATTTGACTATTTTGTCTAGTTGGATAACTGAATTTCCCTTCCTTTTCTCTGAATTGTGAGCAGGTATTATTTCTTCTTCCCTGAAGTGTCATCATTTCTGCTCCCACAGTCAACCCAATGTCAACCCATCCACATTACATACATTTATGCAGAACATACCTTCTCTGGTATCAGTTCATCTCCTGGAGTTATATAACAAGAGGAACCATGTAGCTCTTAGTTCATGGGATTTCCCACTTGCTCAATAGTTTTAAGTGCGACTCCCCAAACCGTAAGTAAACTCTGCTGTTGTGCACATTATATATATAATGTAAGCCTGTTCATGTAGTCTGGTTACACCTATTGAATATTCATTAAAATAAAGCCACCACAAACTGATGACCTCAGATCCTGCTGCCTCTTAACAGATGGTGTCATAAACAAGGTTAATACTACCCCAACTATGAGACCTGTTTGTTTATGCATAAAAGGATAAAGTCACCTATCAGGAGGGATTTATAAGTATATTACTATGAATGTGCATTTTTCCCTCACTTAAGGACAGAATAGAGCAGGCAGAAGCAAAAGAAGAAAATGTACCATGTATCAAGTACTGGTTATGAACATTGAAATGTCTTATGTTTGAATAAGAAAAGCCAAAAGCATGTTCCTGAGATGCAATATCCTGGTATTTGTGCCTGTTTGTAAGACTTCGTAATTCCTAACCAGTCAGCTCTATTGAGACTCAAACATTATATCTCCATATACAAAGGAATGTGGGAGACCTGTGGGTTCCCATGGATCTAATTAGGTCAACAAGAAGATCTTACCAAATTTGTAGTCTCTGAAATAAAATGACTGTACTAGGGAATTCTCTTGGACGAATGTGAAGTCTGGCTCGCAGCTCTGACYAGGCAATTTTTATTTTGATATTACCTTCCTCACGAAAATCAAGGCTGGTATTATAAAGTCTTCATGCAAATAGATTCTTCACCTAAGTTTTTCAGGGAAGAGGAATCCTCTTCATTATATTCTCTTGTATCCAATACTGAAAAAACACTGAAAAACTAAATGAAATGTTATGTGAGATACAGTGAAAGGGTTAAAAGTCCTTACATCCTTTTCAGAGCTCCTGAAATTTTGATTAGTGGTCATGTTCATTGCCATTTAAGGGCTGATGGATTTGAGGCTCTTTAGATTAAAGAAGACATGACAATAATCTTTACATATTTAAAGGCTGCTGCTAAGAGGAAAGGCATAATCTTCCCCATGCTGGGCAAAAAAACAAACAACCATAGACTTGATTTGCAGAGAGGCAGGCTGAGCCTAGACATTAGCACAAACTAAAAGTAAGGAGAGTGAAGCACTGGAATGGTTTGCCTATGAAGACTGTAAAATTTCCATCAATGAAGATGTTTCAAAATAAGTTACATGAGTCTCTGCTATAGGAATATAGTTATATACCTGCTACATGGTATTGGGAATAGGCTAGATGACCCTTGGGGTCCCTTCCAGGACCGTTTTCACCAGTTTAATGATTTCACAGATATATTGCAAACCCTTTGGGATATATGAGTTACTAATATCTATCTGGGGTTAGATTTAGTCTAAGGAACCTGATAGTCTTTTGGGACTGAAAATTCTAGCAGTTAAAAATTCGGGTATTAGGTGTGGACTGCAGAAAATGATTATATGCTCCTGCCCTTAGAGACAGCTTTAAAGCACCATCTCCTGAGTGCTTTTAATTTCTATGCATTAAAAAGTAGGTTTTTTTTAATCTGCTTCTAATTAATGAAGTTCAGTTCAAAAAATTGACTTCATTCTTACTTATTTGATATTTACCTCCATTCTGCTGTAGTACTGTTGAATATTTTAAACTAATGAATTAGTTGAAGGCAATGAGACCAAATTCAAAATACCAAGCCGACTTACTAGCTCCTCCCACTAAAGTGCACAGATAAGAGATTGTGTTCCTTGTGGACAATTTTCTGAGTTGTATTAATGAAGCACGTTACAGATGTTACTGTAAAAATTAACTTTGGCCTCAAATCCCTTATCAATTTCCCTTTATTAAGATTTTGCCAAACACTCTGAATGCTTTCCATAACCAAGGCTTCTGCAGTCAAATTATAAAAGACAACACCATGAGAGAAAAATATCTAGAGAACTGAAGAGCAGCTATCACATGGAATTGATGGGCATTAAATCCACATTATGCACAAAGGCATGACTGCCTTTAAGGCCTTCTAGCTGTTGACTTTGATACTGTCAGGCTTCTTCTGCAAGAAAATATATTTAGAATCCTTAGTCAGATAAATGGCAGGAAAGTGAATAAACTGTCTGTGGAGTGAGCTTTAGTGTTTTGGAGAAGTAATTTTTGTGGATGAAGCCCTAAACTGAGTCATGAGACACCTGACTTCAGCTGAAGACCACGTTTGACTTCCTGCTTGACTTCCTACATGAACTACAGGGTATATCTGAAAACTGCAGTGAAATGCAGAAGATAGCCAAGTTAGCACTGACCAAGCTATTCCACGTACCACAAACAGTACAACTACACAAACACTGTGCTGTTATAGCCAGTCCTTCAGCAGTATCGGTTATACCACCCTGTGACTGCAGATCACAGTGCAGAGCTTGCTCTGGTTATGCAGGGCTAAGAACAGCTGCCCAAGAAGCAGAAGGAATGAACGGGGTTGAGGCTCTGTGATACTGTGACTGGACTCTCTCCAGGACCCAGCCTCGCTAGTTTGTTACTGCTAAAATCTCAGGGTGGATATACCCTTCCCTGCCTGTGCAGAAGTTAGGTCTGTTACCATTGGTGAGATACTTGACTAATTTGGTAGATGAGCAGTAAGAAACGTCTGCTCCAGTTGTCAGTTCTTTGCCCTGATCAGGTATTGCTTGCATTTTAACCTAACGTTAAACTTTTCTGTGATCACCATGCTTCATTTTTAAGCTTAAAACAGAGAATTTTCTGCATAAGATGTCTACAGTACTGTTCAGAAAGCTTTCTCTCCTTTAGATGTCCAGAACATAAGCCGAGCATAAGTAGATCACCAGATGAGACAACAAAGAACTCTCTCTCCATGGTATACGATTGCATGATTAGAGGCTGCTACTTGAATTTTATCTAACTGATTTGTTTCATCTTAGACTATTCTAATTTTCCTGGCTGACTATTACCAGACAATGCTGAATTTCAAGCTAGATTGCTGCTGCTGTCTGATGTTGCTCTTCAATGCCAAGATCTTTCTAATGGGAGAATGATTTCTGCTTCTGCTCACATGGGTAACACTACATATATATTACAACAGACATTGCATTCATTTAAATGAAATGTCATATTTAAATTCCGTAGCATACTTCTTTTGCAAATTAAAACCTGAGTTAGTATAAAAATCTTAACTGTAAAAGCAACCTTGTTAGGAAAGGTTAGACATTTCAGCTGTATTGTTAAAAAACAAACAACCCCCCAGCTCCATAACTGCTGACCTAACTTTCTTCCCAGTTCAGAGATCACATGTGGATCCAAAGATGTGTGGACACATGGTCTTAAAAGTGCTCCTTTGTTCTTATCTCTACTGCCTTTATGCATAAACACTTCCCCACCTTCCTCAGTGATATATATTTCAAGGACAGGCAGTAGTGTGTAGGTGGAACTCATATCTGCAAGGCCATTTACTGCTTACATGGAGATATCATATCTTGTGGCACAGAGCTGAAAGACACGTAGGTCAGAGACCAGAGGGCAGAGGGAGCTCTGTGAGTATTTCAGAGGGAAGAGGCAACAGCTCCTCGTTAAGGGTCATGCCATTTTGTTGTGGGAAGAGGTAGACCGAACATGCAGCTGGAAGCTGTGGTTTCCCAGCACTCTGTGCCAGAAGCTCCTGATGGTTTTATTTCTTCACATAGTCAGGGATTTGGATAAACCTTCAGTCCCTGTGCTTGTTGCTGATGATCAGTCTTGGCCTGGGACCCTTTTCTGCTAAGAAGTATATTGAGTTCTTAGAAGAAAAAGGAATTTGTCTGATCCTCAGAACCAAAAAATCTTTCTTTATGTGAACACAGTCCTGCTGCATTAAGAAATGTCAGTCACATCAACAGTGTGCAACTGCCCTGGAAATTGTGACATATCCCACTGTGAAGCTGTCAGGGAAACTGTAACATCTCCTACCCAAGGGAGAAAGGCAGTTAAAGAAATGACTGTTAAAATAGCCAAGGATTTAAGCAAAGGGAGGGGCCCTTCAAACACTGGATCTTCATAGGGTGCTGGCCAGAGGAATGGCTACGGGTGCATATGGGATAGGTCGTCTGAGTAAAATGAAAATCATAATAGCTCTTTAACAAGGAACCTGGTTCCTGTAACTCCATTTTCCTAGGAAGAACTCCAGTTAAATGGTAGAAAACTGAACCCCTTGAAGTACAGATATATATAAACTATCCATTTATCTGTGCAGACAGCCATGAAGTAGGGTTAGAGGGCCAAAATGAGCATATGAGATTTGTCTGCTATAAAGCTGTTGTATAGAGGTAATTTGTACAGTGTTTGAGACATGTTCTTTTTTTATATCAGTCAACAAATCATGAATAAAAACTAGATGAGAGTAAAGCTCCTGAATCAGCTTTTCACTTCTATAGTATTCTGTTCTCTGCTACTAATTTTGCCTCTAATTTTAGAGTAATGCTAGATGCATCTGGCAATGCTAGTCTGACAGCGGTTTCCATTTCTAGCTGGTAGTACAGGTGTTCTTTTCAGAGGCATACCTGTACTGTTTTGGGCCAGTATGTTGCCTATGACGATAATTTTGCCTGGAAAACTGAAGATCTTATTTGGGACACTAATAGAGGATGGTATGGAATGTGGGAAGAAAATATTAGCTTGAGGCAAAGAGCAGATTTATTGTACTGTGCCTCTGTCTTATTATTTGTTCCTAATCATATCTGTGATTCAGCTGTAGTCTCTACATACACACATGCATATACATACACACACGGTTGCATTCAAGTTATCAGTCTCCAAAAGTCCCAGTGATCTGCCCTGCAAGGAATTATAAATTGTTTTGCTGTGATGTATAGGAACATCTGATGCTTGCTTGCACTGCTTCAGACTCTGACATCTCTGATATGTAAAACATGTTGCCTTCCATTGCGTTTGTCACTCAGGGAACAAGGGGCTGCCTTTTATATTCTTTTGCTGGATAAACAGAGCCAGCTGCTCAGATCTGTGCCATTCCTGAACCCCAGTGAACGTGAGGCTTTGGAATATCAAACACGAATCTTCTCTGTTTCAGAGGAGTACCTTGTGCAATCCCAAAATTAATATTCTCCTTATGTCTTTCATAAGAATCACAAGTTAATTAGCCAATGCATAATTCAGTGGATAAATTCTGAGTGCTGAAAAACATGCATTTTCTGCCATAGTGCCTTAGAGATCCATTTGAGTTTAGAATTTCTTTGCTGGACACATATAAGTGTGAAAGTGGGTGTATTTTGTGCTGCAAACAGTAAGCAAAAGCAACGTATGAACAAAAAGATCTAATTTGGTTAATATGACTTTCCCATTTCAGCCTTTTATGTTCTACAGTAACACAGCATTTAACTACATTCAATTAGTTGATTTGTCACCTCTTTGCAACGTAACAAYAAAAATGTACAGTCCCACAAACTGCTCATGTTATTAGAATTATTTCTCAGGACGAACATTTAAATAACGAGAAGAAAAGCAAGCATAGATCTCTTGTCAGTGTTTCAATTATATCAGATATTCTGTATTAGATTAGATAAGATTACATGTGGACCTCAGTGATTTGGTTAAGTCCCTTTAAATTAATATAGAGTTTGCTCATAGTTGATCCAAGCAGTCTTCTTTTCAGAAAATTTTAGAGAGATATACATTGGGTTTTCAGTTTTGTCCATTAATTGTGCTGCATGTAAATTGTCAGTCACCCTGAGCACTGTTCTTCCTATGGGATTTCCAGCATAAAATGTCTAGTTTAAACCTGAAAATGACAGCGCAAGTGCATACTTGCGGTATTATACATAACAGTGATGATTTGATTGAATTGTTTCATTCTTACTTGGAGCTGCAGAAGGTTGATTGTGTTACAGTGAAGGAAACAGAAATGAACTGTATGAGGCATAAATACTGAGGGAGGAGACGGTGAAGAAGCACACTGGACTAGTGCACTACCTGGTTAGAAGAATATTGTTAAGATGACCTACTTTACTTTTCTGCTGCATGCCAGATTGAAAAGTCCATGGGTCAATAATATTTTTAAACCTGCTTGTTTTGATCCTATAACTAAAAAAAGTTTCTGTGCTATTATTTTTTTTTCTTTTCAAGGACAGTGTCCTTCCTGACCATAGAATTATAGCAGAGCATCTGTGATGTGTCCCACTATCACAGAAATTGCTACTGTAAGCTTTTCTGCAATAACAGCAGCCTTCCACATGGTCAGCTCCTCACCCCTGCAAAGGGACAAGCCCCATTTAGGAAATACTGCTGACTGAGACAGTTAAGCATCCTGGAAATATGGGGAATTGCTGTTACTGTTGTGGCTGTAAAAAATGTAAGTGGGATTCTTCCTGTAAATATGAGATATCCCTACACGCAGGTGGGGGAAAAGAAAGCAGGAATGTGAAGGAATGAGTATGTTTGAAGTGCTGCCCCTTTCTTAACCACTCACAATTGAAACATTTGTGATTGCACCTGGGATGTGAGCCCTTTCCCTCATTGATTAAATGGGACCCATCCAACAGTCTGATGCTGCTCACAGCCACTCTGTAGCCGTTTTCAATTTCTTGTAGCCTATTTGGTGTTAGTTCAATGCACGTCTCAAAGCACCAGCTCTGCCTGTGATTGCTTTTCAGACAAGATTTCTGTTCTATCAGACGGAAAAGAGGGGTCTCCAGGAGATAAGGGGGAACTAAATCACATCAGTGGTTGTCTGCTAGACACTTTTCCATGTGCCTTTTATCCACACCAAGCCCTGTGTACATTTCACATCAGCTGTCTTCATATTTGTGATTGGTAATTTGAAGTAACAAACCTTTGTTTGTGTTGCTAAACACCAAACTGGGTAAGGCATCCAACCCATTGTTCCTTGACCCTCTTTTGAAATCTGCATAATACAGAATGACCCACTTTGCTTTGCAGCAATTGTGTTGCTAACTTCCCCTTACACACTTCAAAAGGTGTAGCTGCCTGGGCCATTACAGCACCTTGGCAAGCCAGGGTGGTCAGAGGAGAATGTGAGGACCAGAAGTTAAAGCACAGCTTGATGGTGTTGCCTGGCCAGTCTCTGACTTTCTGGTGAAGAGTTTATATATTTTTAAGAGTAGGTCCTCTCTTCTTCCCTCCTCCTCCTCTTGGCATGCCCTGTGGTTTACAATCTACTGCAATTACATTTCTGGTTCTTGGCTTAAGCTTCACAACGGATGAACTCAGCAGGTTTTTCTAGCATCTAAGCCAGCTTTTTGAATGTGATGGAGTTAACCAATTTTCAACCACTGCAGCGAACCAGATCAGACACTGTGTCTCTGTTCTTTCTCAGTCTGGGAATATAAACACTCATACCATACCACACCATACCACACCATACCACACCATGCCACGCCATGCCATGCCATGCCATACCATACCATACCCTACCATACCATACCATACCGTTTCATATCTGTGTGAATGTAACTGGTCAGCAATATTGGTTGATATATTGAGGACAGGGAAAATAGAAGCATAGCACTTCACCATTTCAGGCAGTGTTTGAGGAGAAAGCTGAGGAAATTTTGTTGTTAATCTCCCAGGAGGGACAGAATTTCTCAGGAAAGCCCAGTCAGATAATGATGGATCCTTTTTTTTTGCAGATCCTAGGAAAATGTGTGAAATGAAGGCATCCGGATGAATAAAGAAGTACCACAGGCTGAAAAGATAGGCCTCCTTCACAGTCTTTTTGAAAAGTATAGCTGTATAGCCAACACGTTTTTGACTGAAATGTCAAAAGTTTAAGTGTTTAGTGACTGTAAATGAGATGAGATGATACGGATTTGTCTGCTTCCACTTCACATTCCTTGCCTCTGACTAATGTTGAGTTTCTCTCTCTGTGTAGATACAGCTTTAAGGTCTATTGCTGGGCACTTATTTCTTTGTATTAAGGCAAGTCACTGCAGTGCTTCCTAGCTCATGTTTGGCTGCAATTTGGAAATGTCTTTGCTTCAGTGGGCTATTTTATCTGTATTCATCATTGTTTCAAAGTCTTTTTTCTCTTTGTTTATTGATCCCATTAGCATATTTTTACAGCTGAAAACCATCAAACAATTACTGTGTGGAGTTCAGGATATAATTACTGTGCTTTGGAAGTGGTCTCCTTCCTTACTGAATTTCAATACAGTATTTGTCCTTGTTTTTGAAGCATCAGCCAACTGGTAATTTGGCAATCCCTGTATTGCATTTCTAATTGGGTGATAGCATAACGGCCACATAGCTAGTTTTTATTTGCCACTGGGATGATTTTCAAGTTTCTCAACAGCTACTAACTCAAACTTTCTCTCTCGAGAGTGGAAAGAACTAATCCAAGTTGTGAGTAAACATAATTTTCATTAAACAAATAGCAGGTTGGTTCTCCCCCTCATAAGCCTGTGAATAGTAGCTACCTACAGCACTTCTGTAACATTCTCACATGAGATTCTGAAAAGTTTTTCAACTGGTAATTAAATTAAGATTGTCACATTCCCATCACATGTGCATCAACCCCAGTTTACTCACAAGGAAATCGAGGTAAAGAGAAGAGATGACTTGTTCATAATATCCCAGGAGGTGAGTGAAAGAGATGGGATTTCAAAGCCAGATCTCTTGGCTCTTGGTCCCTCCTCTTAATCACAAAACCTGTCCTGTGGAAGCCAGTCTACTTTTTCTACTTTTTGTCCTTTTGAAGTTACCCATCCCGTCATAGTCTGTGAAAATAACTTCTGTGTATTCAGTCCTTTGATGACTGATCCTGCAGCAGGCAGAGGTATATTTAGATAATATTGGGATATATCTGTTTTATGGTTATTGTAGAATAATTAAGATGAGATACTTATGATTACTTCTTGCCCATTATGTAATTTTAGTTGTTTATATTGACTGTCACACTAGATGATTGATTAGTTTGGACCCATTAAACACTGTTACATTGCTAGTTTCATCCCACTGAGCAGTTACTACTCTGAAATTATTAGAGGATACTGCTAAATTAGTAAAGCAGAAACTGACACAGAAATTCACATGCCTTTGTTATTGAATCAGGGTACAAATGCAGAACAACAGGCTGGAGATAGGTCCTGCTACCTGGGCCCACATCACAATTTTATTTATCCTTTGGCAGAACAAGATGACCTACTGTCAGTAAGTATCCTGGGGGAGAAGTCTGAAAAAATTATTCCTTGACCATGGCTTTTGTATCTCGTATTGTCTGCTTATACATAATGTTTTTCCCAAGCATTCCTTGCTCATAGTTGGATACAGCAGTAAAATCTCTAGTTTGTATCAAGCTTTTTGAATCTCTCATTTACATATATTTCAAAACTACATCAGCATTTATGATAATAATACTGTGGTGAAACGGTTATTAACCTTTTTCAGCAGCTTATGAAATGGCTGGGTATCCAAACAGCTCCCATTCCCTGGCTATACTTTCCAGACTGACAAGATAGCAAAATCTTTATGCTCTGTCCTCCCATTAACACAAACCCACCATGGTTGTGCCTGGCAAAGCTGAACAAATGGATCTAATCATCACAGCCACAATTCATTCTTTTGCCCCACGGAGCACAGTTCCAATTCACTGGGCCTCTCAGAGATCCTATATTCATCAGTTTGTCTTACTGAAAACTCAAATCTGATCAACAGTTGTCTATAAAGCAGCAGAAGGTGTTTCTGCTTTATCTGATCTTGTGGTTTTTTTGGTTGGTTTTTGTTTTATATATATATATACATGTGTATCTATACGTATATACTTTTGTGAAAGTTTTGTGTGGAGTTTGCTGTTCCAGGATGTATGCATCCCCTCATCTCCTCTCACTGTTTTCAAAGACTTTGTACTTTTCTGCCCTATATGAAGTGTATTTTGTGTCTGCCTCTTTCAAATACTCCTTTTTACTTTTACCTCCTCTCTCTTTTTCATTGTTTCATTATGTTCTGTTCCGGAAGAGATATTATGTAAGTATTACAGAGAATGAGGAACTACAGCCAGATTAATAACTAGTAGTGAGATGCATTATTGTGAAATAGCATGTATCAAAAATCAGGAAGCAAACTCCACAATCAGAGCTACATTAACAAAGGTCTTGTAAAGACTAGTAACAAGTTTTGTTGGTCTAGTCTTGAGTCATTCCTACGTGACTGTACAACACAGATTGTTGTTTGCTGTTATTACTGCTTTTTGTCTCTTTGCAGTGGATTTAATGTTGAAAGGGATAACATTCTGGAAATGCTTCTTCCTGTTTGTGGATGAATTCTGGAGAATAAAATCAAGGTAGAATAAAAATGGGACATGGAGAAAGGTTGGGACTGTGTAAGAGAAAAAGGCACTAAGGAGAGATGATGACAAAAGTATTATACTGACGGGAGTTTGTTTATTTCTACAGAGCATAGTTAACCTGTGGAAAACTTTGCTGCCAAAAAGTATCTCCAATGACAACAATTTCATACAAGTCAAAAAAGGATTAAGCATTAACACTGATTACTGGAAAATCTTCATTTACATGAAACAGAACAAAATTATATATACATGAAAACTGTTACACATTGGGCTATAAACTAATTAAAAAGAGATACAAAGAAGTTTTAAGAGTGAGCAGGTTGCTTCCAAATTATCCTCCTTCTCTTCTTACATATTTTCCCCAAAGGACATATTTCTCTTCAAGGTTTCTTGACTAGACAGATAGCTATTTTTTTGTGCAGTATTTTTGGAACAATTGATCCTATGTTTCGGCTGATTTACTCTTCATCGAAAATGTCAGTGACAACATGTGTTGGCGTCTCCAGCTTGCAATGCTCTATTAGCATGAGTTAAAAAGAATGCCCATTTAATTTCTGCAGGCAACTTTATCTTGAATATTTTAAAGGTTCCATTTTTTCTTTTCGTACTTATGGATTTTGTTATCTCCACTAAAATGCCAGTTAGTAACAGCAAGACCTATAGAGGTCATTGACTGCTTAGCTTCAATAACATTCAGCAGTGACGAGATACCACTCATCATTTTTACAAAAAAAATACATCAAGAGGAAATGCCTGATGGAGGGAAAAGGAGAGAAAGATTAGTGACGCTAACGACTGAGAATGTATTAAGTATTTATGGATGACATTTATGCTCTCCTAATTAAGTAAGAGCTTTGCTTGCTCTATCAGCACTCATTCAGAAACACACTGGTTGACCACATTGAATCATCCTAGGGCACACAAGCCAGGAAAATGGATCAGCTTAATGCTGAGAAGGCCTATTTCATATGGCAATAGTATCCTAACTGGCAATACTCAGAAACTGAAGCAACTCTTTTGCTACTACTAATTAACTCTTCCTCTTTCTATGCAGTGATGCAATTTGTCCAAACTTCTGTTGTGAATACATCTAAGAATATGTTTCTCGTAGTTCATACCAGAAAAGATCATTCGTGGCATTCTCCTATTGCCAGCCAGGTTTGAAATGCTTTACCTAACTTCTGACACCAGGGGGAATCCTTCCCTCTCCTCTCCTTGGTTTGCAGGAATTCCATTTTTCTAGTCTGTTGCTCCTTTTTGACCGCTAAGGTGAGGGCTTTCCCAGCAGAGGAACCCAAGAAACATTGTGTGGGATTTTGACCTATGCAATTACAGTTTCTTTAATTCAGCTGGCCCAGACCTCTGGTAGGTTTTGGTGGAAGTTTGGACCCTGGACAATCAGGTTTTGAAACACAGTTTCTTTATCAAAACCAGAAATTCTGTAATTCCTACCAATTCTCACCAAGGCTCCCAAACTCCCTGCAACTTCTGTGGCTTTCAGACACTTGGGCAGGGCTGGAGCTGAAAACCAAATGGACTTCCAGAACTTAATCCCAGATCAGTAGCAAGGAGCTTGAAACCCCTGACATCTTCAGCCAGAGCTGAGGTTTACAGAGCCTGTAGACTAAGCTTTTGGAGCAGCAACCATTAGCAGTTCTTGCTGGGCTGGCTGCTTTGAGTAATGGATCTGGAGAGCATGGGGATCTCCAAAGCTGGGCCATTCTATCTCATGGTGTGTCCCAGGACAGTGACTATGAGAGTACTGAAGCCCATTGCATAGACATAAAGCCAGAGAATCCCACTTTTGATTTGCTAAAAGCCTACTGGCTAAACATGGCAGTTTCACCAAAGCATTATTTCTTAAATGAAACTTTATTTCACACGCACAAAAAACTTTTCAACCATTTCTTTTGTGGAGGGGACTGCTGGTGACACATGATGAGGCTCCCAACATCTTTGACAGTAATCAGAGTGGCAGTGTCTGACAGAGTGAGGAGAAAGATGAGAAGGAGGGTGCAAGGTGACCAGTCCTGCTTTTTTTGCAAAGAACTAGAGTGCAACAGATATTTCCAATAGTTGATCTGTATCTTTCCTTTAGTGATGTTTTCTACACAGATCTTTCCTGGTTGAGTTCTAACATTCTGTGTCATTCCAGAATCTTTGTACATAGGATATGTATGTATAATCTCATGTCCACGTTTAATGCCAAAATCTGGCCAGGGAAGTTCAGCGTTAGAACATGTGTTTATATGGTATCTGAATTTGGCTCGTAACACATTACAATCACTTCCCCTCAAGAAATAGCTGGTGGAAGACTCTGACTCTTTGTTCTGCTCTACCACCATTTCACTTTTTGATGTTAAAATACTCAGGCAAGATGTTTCATTTGAATATCTATGGTAGAAATTACTAGTGTTGTTCTTCCCTAGCATTTGCTTGACAAATTAATTACCAAGACAGTTTTGTGCCGCCTGTGCGTTTGCAAGTCTGTAGAAGGTGGCAGCTGAGGGTTCAGCTTGCGTAAATTAATTACAGGTGCAACTGACCTTGTGTGAAAGTGGCTGTGGCACATATAAGATTAAGAGCCATTGTATTATGCTGTCACTAGGAAGCACCTGCTCTTTGTATTTCTGATCAGTCAGTGTAATGAGCTGGATTGTATCTACTTTAAGAGTATGATATCTTACTCTGGAGAGGGGGAGAGCAAGAGAAGGGAGGTAGTTTTGGAAGAGACTGTGCCCCAGGTGCCTCCACTACCTGATGCAGATGTGGAGATGGGGACATCCTCCAACTTTGCTCCCATAGGGTAAATGGCACTCTGGCGATGCCAGGATTGGCCTGAATCAGCTGCAGTGGGATGGAGGTGCTACATGGAGTTACGCTCCCTTTTCCCTCGTAGGTGACGTGCACCTATTGGTGGTATCAGTGAAACCCATTTAGCTTCCCTGATCTGCCACATAGGAAGGGGCAGTCTTTTAATCAATGCAGATGAGGCAGGGAGAGGACATGGTATAGGTCAAGACTGGCCTCAGTTCAGAGAGACATCTGCTTAACTATATTCACATGCTTCAAATTGTCCAGATAATTCGGTGCTTTCTTGAACTAGGACTATCATTCATCTACTGGTGTCTCAGAAAAAGTTTGGAAATTGTTACACATATAGTTTCCCTGCTGTTCTGCTTTTTATCTTGGGAAAATTTGCATGGATACTTTTTTTCTGAAGAATCCATCATCTCCCTCTGCTTATTCCTCAGCTGAAAGAATTATCTGTCTGTGAGATCAGTTAGTTGCTGCAGGAATTGTGGTTTAGGGAATAAATGAAAGGATCAGACACTTCTCAAAGAATAAATAGCTTTTAAAATTTCAGATGTCGTTGGCAAAAAATACATGTATATTGTCCAAAAAAAAAAAGTTTTCTGAGTGTAGCAGTGCCTTCTAAGTGTTACCTGGGGCAAAATTATAAATACAGACATCAAAATTATAGCATTCATAAACTTTTATAGTAAGACCTGAAGTGCTGAGCACTGCTGATGCAAAGTACCAGTGGCCCGTTGCAGGGCTGATGCTTTATGGATAACTTTGGAAAATACTGTAGACTGGATTTGATCTGTAGCTATATCAATGTAAATTGAAGTAAGGGTAGCCTTGCCCTGGAGACAGTGGCAACGGTAGCTCATTGGGTTACTTTGGAGTGGTGGTGAGATGTGAAGTGAGAAACTGATCCTTCGTGTATAAACAACTCCACACAGTTTTTCCTATTCTTTCTTCTCAGTTTGAGGAAGTTGTCTTCTCCTTTCAGTCATTTTTCTTCTCTCTAAATCTTCCTTCCTCAAATGAGCATGACACCAATGTCACGATGCTGAGAGTGTTTCTAGATCTCTGCTGGGGAGGGCATGTTGACATAGCTGCCCAGAATCGCTGGGGTTGGAAGGGACCTCTGGGGGGTCTCTAGTCCAGTCGAGTGTTGAATATCTCCAAGGATGGAGATTCCACAACCTCTCTGGGCCCCTGTTCCAGTGTTTGACCACCCTCACAGTAAAAACTTTTTACTTATATCTAATGGAAATTTCCTAAGTTCCAGCTTGTGGGTGTTGCCTCTCATCCTCCTGCTGTGCACATCTAGAGAGACTGATTTTGTCTTCTCTGCACCCTTCCATTAGGTAGTTGCAGGCAGCAGTGAGGTCTCCCTGAGGCTGGATGAACCTCTCTCTCTCAGCCTCCTGTCATACGTCTTGTGCTCCAGCCCCTGAGCAGCTTGGTGACCCGTCACTGGACTCACTGCAGTATGTCTATGTCTTTCTTGTATTGGCGAGCCCAAAACTAGGCACGTACTCCAGATGCAACCTCACAAGTGCCTAACAGAGGGAAAGGACCACTTCCTTGAACCTGCTGACTACTCTGGTACTGATACAGCCCAGGACGTAGTTGGCCTTCTTTGCTCCAAGGGCACACTGCTGATGGCAGTACAGACCTGTTTTCCTCGCTCACCTTTGCTGGAGGATAGCAGCCCTGTAGCAGAGGTCCCTGAACAGGCAGCATGGGCCCTCCCACCAACCCCAGCCCTGGACTGGCATGTGACGATAACTTCAGAGAGCTGGGAGGAGAGGAGGGTATGGTAGCCCATTCAACAGTCCAGTGCATTACCAAAGCCTGGAACAATAATGTGCTGCTCATCTTTACCTCTGAGGTTTTGCATAGCTCTACTGCTGCCCACTTTCTATCAGGGACAGAGGGCACCAACAGGCCTTGCTGTCCCTTCCAACCCCCTGGGCCTTCCCCACCCTGCCCAACCCAGGCCCCCATTTCAGCCCATCCCGAGGCCGTCCATCCCTGYCCCATGACACCATAGTGGTGCCAGGCTCCAGTCCCACCACAGCCCTTCTGAGCCTGACTCCAACCTGCAGGTGACTGCCTGGCCCAGCCTCGGCCCATCCCTGTCCCCATTGCCAGTGCCCAATGCCCAGGGCTGGGCTGCCTCCAGCTGCCCTGCTCCCATGCTGGTGGTGAAGCCCTGCTCTGCTGGCTCAGGGATACCCCTCAGGTCCTGGCCCCCAGGGAGCCGTTGGCCCATGTGGCATCTTGATGTTTTCCATCTTCAGCACAGGAACCTTTGTGTCCCACACTCAATTATGTTCTTTCAGGTTTCCATTAATCCCCTCCTCTTCCCAGCATCAGTGCTCTCAGGCCTTTCACCATGGATGTCTATGACTGCTAGGAACAAATCACAGACACTGTTGAGATGTACTAATGCTTCTTGCAATGATAAAACAAAAGGACATGTATAATGCTTGGGAAAGGTGCATTACTGAGAACACTGAATTCTGAACTTCCTCCCTTTTCTTCCTCCCTTTGTTGATTAGATTCAGGGCAGGGAGCTGATCTGTACCTGTCTCAAGCTGAGGCAGTCCCTCTGCCTGAATGATGACCTGAGGGGTTCAGGTCTAGTTTGCAGATACTGCCCATTCTGTCTATCACTTTCTTATTTTCCACCAGGAGAATCCATCCATGCCTGCCTTGTGATGTGGACAAGGAATATGCTGGAGGAGGAAACAAACTGACACCACTATCTCATTTTTTATAGGTTATAATTAACTGATGCTAAAAATGTTGCATGAATACTAGCAACCTGGATTCATTTCAAAGAGCGAGCCTAAAGATGAGAAACTTCATATTGTATTAATAATCTCTGAGGGCTATTGAATTAGAATCCTGCCTCATTGGAGTAAACAGAAATTTTTCCTTTAACTTCAGACTGTTTCCATTCAGGATTCTAGAAAACAACCAGAATTTTGCTCTGAATTAGATGGGTCCATGATTAAACATTCATACTGCACAAAGCTGACCTGAATATGTTTATTTCAGAGATTTTTGAAGAGCTACCCAAGGACAGCATGGACTGCTCTGGGGCTGTATGGAGAACTGAATTATATTTAACAACAGCAAATAAAGTCATAATGGTAATGAAAAACAAAAGGAGAGAAAAAATGCACTAGTTCTCAGAAATTCACCACAAGATAAAAGAAGAATCATGAAATGATCCCAGGTACCTCAGATGTATGTGAATAATGCATTGTGCCTAGCTTTTCCTACTAGAGGTTTTTCATTTAATATGTCCTTCATACCAGTGCTTTAGAATTAATTTATATTCCACAGGGTCAAACATCAACTTTTCAACTTCAGCAACAACAATTTAACTTGGCAACACACTTACTGTCCTTCAGCTCTGCAACTGTTTGTTAGATTCAAATGAAATACAGGGAAAGGGAGGGTTTTTATTTTTGTTGTACAAAACACAATCAAATTCCATTTACACTGAGGTTTTAGAAGCCTGCATGCATTTAGTCAGCATAATGCTGCTGATGTGTACAAATACAAGAAAGTCTTCTCCACCAGGAACAGACACGTACTTGTGACTGGCTTTCTTGATCACCTGGTGGCAGCTGCTAGGTTTCTGAAGTGTGTTAGCTCACCTGTAGCTGATGCTCTTTTTTAAAAAAAAAGCCCTCAGAAGGAAGCCTCTTAGAGCTACATTGCTGTGTTTTACTTGCCTTTGTGTTTCCCTGGATGACATTTGGGGATACTTCCAATATGTGGTGGGTGACAGTCCTTCCAACATCCAGTGAAAATTGAAATGGAGAGGATGTGTCCACCTGGAAATGAAGGGATCCACCACTAATGCTTTAAGCAAAGCCATTCCACGTGAGTATCTGCTTCTCTGAGAAGATATCTACCATCACAGATGAATGTATGTAGCCCGTAACATGCAGGTTTTGATGATGGCACACACACGCCTCTTTTAATCATAAGCTTCCTAATGGTAAAACCAATGGTTTTAACTCACAGACAGCTCTGCAAAATCACAGGCTTGTGCAGGTCTCATTTTTGAAGCTCTGCCCTGGCTCATGTCTCCAAGCAGTGCACTGACTATATACTAAGTGAAATCATGACTTCAGTGAAGCAAATGGCAAAAGCTTCTGTTGACTACAACAGGGTCTTGATGTTATTGTCCACATGGAACACATCAGTAAGCAGCCAGATCATCCATAAAGGTATTCTTGAAATAAGATGGGGATATCTGCTGCGTGTGGATGATTGGTACAGTGGGCCCATGGGGAAGATCCTTAGACAGCAAGACATTGTCCACTTCTTGTCAGGCCCCTCAGTGCACTAATAGACTTTATTGGCCCTGAGCAGCCTCACCTGGGACCCCCACCCACACTTTCTGCCCACAAGCCCTGGGGCCCCATTTAAGTTCAGTCTTGGGCACCCAGCCTAGCTATGTTGTAGGTGTGCCTGTCCTCAGCCCTGCCTCTGGTTGTGTCTCCTGGATGGACCTTGGCCCTGTGCTGCAGGTAGCCTACCTCCTGGATGGACCCCTTGGTTGTATGCTGCAGCTTGTCTCCAGCCCTGACTTTGGCCCTGTCTCCTTTTGCTCCTGCCTGGAGTCCCTGGTTGGGCCCTGGGCCTGGTTCATCACTTGCTGTGTCTGAGGCTGCCAAGGGACCCCACTACCAGCCCCCAGCTCTGCCTGCCATGGTGACCCTGTGGGATGCTGCACCGTTGGTGAGTGTGCGGCCTGCACTGGGGTCACCCTCAGCTTCCAGCTCGCCTTCCCTTAAGGAGCAGCTGGCCCTCGCTGACATGTCTGGAGAAACTTGGAAGTCAGTGTCTTAATTAAAATTAGGCTAACTAGTCCTTAAATTGTTTTCTATGCCTTGCTATTACTGCCATGTAACTGGTTCCCCAGGTCACTTATTACCATTCTGTTTGCAGATGATGTGACTGGGACATTCACCAGCAGATGTGGATCCAAAGTGGTTTCCACATGAATGTTCCTATGCTGCTCCTTCTCCCAAATGTGTTTGCACATCAGTCCCAGTCTCTTAACTTTTACAAATATTCAAATGCCAGGAGATCTCCAATATGAATGTTCATAGGAGAAGAAAAAAAGATCAAAGCACTATGAGTGAAAATTACACTGCAGTTAACATGCAATGTAACAATAAGACAAAAGAATTACTTTGATATATGTATTGTGTTACTCAGCTGAACCATTAGCATGAATTTTCAGAAGCAACATCCTCAGGTCACAGTTTTTTAACACTGATCTGGATCAGGAAGTCAGGGTAGCTATTGGTCCATTTTTAGGTACTGAACACATGTGACTTCTATGAAGTTTGGCACTGATGCTTACTTTTTCTGCTGCATTGCTGATTGTTCATTCTTCTCACAGAAGTAAACAGTCTTAGGTGATTCTGGACTGTTTCCAGTTAGCTGGCCTCTTGAACTAGAATTTTATCTTCACAAAACATGGAAACCAAAAACTTTGGGAATTCCAGATTCTGTTTAGTAAGTACACAAAAAMCCACCAGCTGTGCACTGCCACTTTTAGTGACCTTTATCTAAACAAAATGCAGAAATCCTGCAAGAGCAGGGAACAAACATCTCCTGCAACCTGGTGTGCTTGCATAGCTGGTAGGTGGCAGTGAATCAATCACCTAATCACCAAAGATTAGATTGTACTCCAAAATTAGTTTGGAAATGATGGGAAGTTTCATTTCTTACGGGTGTGTAAATGTGGATTTTATTATAAGCTGAACATTAAGTCTGTTCAGTGGAAAAAATACTGCATGATTTCCATATGAAAGACTACCTCAGAAAAAAGTAAGCCCTTCAGAATCAAGAAACATTTTGTTCCTGAAACATAATATACGTTATTCTCTGAATCCTAATTTATAAACAAGAAATGAAAGATACCACTAAATGACCTTCAGTATTTGGAAGAAAGTTTTTCCTGTTGCCCTTTGTAGAAGGGTTGTCATTCCTGTGTCCAGATCTGGTCCTGAAGACAGTGAATGCATGTGCCTGTATACATGATAATACGTGCAATGCAGTACTGTGGGTAATGTTAGAGGTACTGTGAACTGGTACCTGTGGATCCTATAATGGGGCTTAAGATCCTTATTGTCCACATTCTGGTGGTGGTGATGGGTTAGCATGAGATGATTTGTCTGGGCCCTGTCATCTGTCCCAATTATCTTCTCTGGGGATTTTCCATTTCAGAAACACAAGGCAGCAGCTACTGGTCACCCTAACCTGAGGCGTTTGCTGTTCCGTATATGGTGATAGTTCATTTCCATCTTCTCTTTCCCAGGTTTGCTTGACCTAGTGTGAAAACTCAGATAGCATTATATGACTGGGCTTTTACCAGCTGCTTGCTCTTAAAAGGATGTAGCTTAGCATAAACTCTAGTCACTTCCCATTTTGGGAAAGGGGATACTCAGGAAGCTGGTGAGGTGGGAAGAAGGGTATTTTACATCTTTTTCTGTGATTCGCAGTGGTTTCACTAAACAGCAGCACTGGCTGAAAACCTTCAAAAGTAGTTCAGCAAAAATTACCAACATTCAAGGAATTTTTCACCCTTCAAGTATACAACATAGAAGAGTGTATTTTTAAGCATAACCACTTGAATAATATTTCTGACAATGCTTATGAAAAATAAGATCACACATCTTTTCTTATTGTCATAGACAGTGTAATTTTTAGGAAAAGGAGGACATTTGTTGAAGAAGGAGGGGAAAAAAAAGGATGGCTAGATAAGTTAGCTAAGATTGACCAATTCCTTTGAATAACTTGATGGTGCCTTTTTCTAATCACCCAGGTGAGAAGCCTGCCTGCCTCARGATCTTCTTGCTATCTCATCCAGGTCACAGATGTACTCCTGCTGTATACCTGAGATAGGTGTCTTTCCACCTCAGACCATCTCTGCTGTTTTCATGCTCTGATGTGCCCATGACAAGGTGAGCAGCCCTGATTACAAACTTTAAACTACTTTAAACAAGTTAGCAGGTCTACACAGCCCTGTTCACAAACCCATTTTGACTCCCTAAACATTTTGCCATTGATGCAGTTGTGAAGTTTATTTTTTCATTCTTTTTTCAGTGAAAGTTATTTAGTGCTAACTATTTGGGAACGTAGTGCTTCATCAGTAATTTCCTCTCTAGCAGAAAAAAAGTTACTCTTGTATTCATTGTTCCCCTCTACACATGCCCAGATTACGGCCAGGGAATGGGGTGTACTTTTGTGACAATTTCAATCATAGTCTCTTTAGAAAAGTGAACTTCATTCTTGTGGGAGAAACATATGGGAACATATGYTGTTTTCCTGATAGGAGCTATACTTCACCAAGAGCTATGTGTAAAGTACCAGACCTCAAATCTCTTGGGATATCTTAGTGATATCTCATTAGCAGCCTCTTCATTTAATTAATTCTGTGAAAGAATTAATGAATAGACTTTCAATAAGTTTGTTCTTAAGAGTTATACTGCCATCAGGTAGGCTCTGTATACAGTACTTAACTGCCCACATTAAGAGTACATACAGAAGAGGTTTTGTCTGTGGCAGGGAAAAGTGAACCCTCCACCTTCAAATGAAGGTTCCTAAATATCTAAGTGGTGAGCTACAGAGGTCTTCAGTGCTTTAGATAAACTATTAATTCTCTTTAATAAATTTAGTAAGACAGCATTACTGGGATTCAGACAGGGGTGAGAGTGGTCAATGAACTCATAATGTCTTTATATTTAAAGTAACTTTTATTCTAAATAACATAATAAATCCTCTTCTTCAGATGTTTTAATGCAATGTTTCCATGGATTTCTGTGACATTTCCAGTCCCATTGAACTATGCCTCTGACCCTGAAGGATCACTGAGCTTCAGGTCAAACAAATGGTCAAAGGAAGGAATTTTACATTGTGTGTCACTAGATTTTTTTTTTTTTTTTTTTTGGTAGGAAAGGTTTTTGAGCTGAAAGCAGCATGGGGTACTGCCACTCGATATTTTTAACCTGGTGGCCAGTTGCCAGTAATGATAAGTTACCAGTAAAGAAAAGACTGGGAGGTTTTAGCATTTGATAAGAATAAGTAATGAAAGGACAGATAATAGCATTGGTGTGTCAGGACACAGCTAGAGAATTGTAGCCAGGACCAAATCTTCCCGTTCCTAACTGCTTTTTATTTGAGACATCTTAATTTCCCCCTTGCTTTCTGTGTGATGAATTAACTATACAGTCCATGGTCTCCCGGAGAACTGTGACTAGAACGACTATCTGCCCTCATTAGCTTCTGTTGAGTCAGTGGCAATTCTCCGAAGCAATTTTGTAACATTAAGATTTTAGGTTTAATACTTGAAGCTGTTGAAATTGGGGTGCCAGGAGTAGGCAGTGAGAGTCAGTGGCTGTAATAGCAGGCCTGGCACTAAACTAAAACTAAGTGTATTTTCCATAGCCATTCACTGGGCTTCTGTGTGAAAGCTGAACTGGGGCAACAGATCCTCCAGAGGGACCAGTTCTGAGGGAAGCACCTTGGCTACATGGGAGAAACCCTCCAGCAGGTTTCTTCTGAAGAAAGCTTACATAAGCAGCCTGCAATAAAYCTTTATCCTGCTTAGGAATTCCTCCTGCCTCTAAAAGTCTGACTTAAGCATAAGCAATTACTATTGTTAGCAGGCTGCACAAGAGGCCATCAGTTTGAGACTGCTCCTGTCTTGGAGCCAGGCCAGCAGCGCATTCGTAGGGATGCACAGACTGTAGTTTGCTATACACATCTCTCGCTTAGCCTAATGTCACCGCGAGCGCACTGAGGCCTCTAGAAGCCTACCTCATATGGATGCTTTATATTATGAAAAATAAAACCGATGGTAATGATTGAAATGATTAATAAGTAATGTTCCTTTCCTCTTGGAGGGTCACAGTTTACTGCTGTGCTCTATTTTGCCACCTGCAACTTCTCAAAAGAACCATGTGTTTAATACCAAGCTTGTCTCCAGAATTTTTTTCACTTTTGACATGTTTAATTAAGTCTGGCTGTATCTGGCGTACTTTCTTTCCTTGTGCACTGTTTTTAATATAGAATTGTTGCTTCCTGCAGTTTCTCATGCAGCTTCCTGAATTATATAATCTGTGCAATCATATTTTATTTCTGAGAGCTTATGACTTAGTATTTCAAAAAGGCAGGTAGAAATAGAGAGCCTGCTCCTTTCTGAATTGAATGTACCTGATTTTGTTTTTCTTGCTAAACTCTATATAGCAATTTTGAAATTGCAGCTTCTGGTGGCAGCGAATGTAAAGATTTTCCCGGACCTTCTTGCTAGGATTTTTCATATTTTAGTGAGAGCATATAGATATTAATATATAAATGTGGGAGAACCATTATGATTTTGTCAGTGCATATGCTTCTTGTTCAGAACTTACCAGGGAGGTGCAGAAAGTTATGAATCTGATTATCTCACTGTGGAGAGGAGCTAGTGGAGACTTATTTTGAACTCAGAATGATTTAGGAGAAAAAGTTTTCCTTTCCTCCATTGTCTCTTCAGAGAATGCAACCATTTCCACTTTCACCTTGAAGGTGGCTTTGTCAAGTTAGCTAACCTGTCAAGTTAGCTTTGTGTGAGGATGAAGAAATACATTAAAGGAATTGTCAGTTCCTTCTCCTAACATAGGAAAATAATATATCACTGGGAAAGTGCAGATAAAGAGAGTTCAAAAAGACAGCCAGAGCAGAGAAAATTTGCTATGTACTCTCATAATTGTGGGTCCTCTATTATTGCACTCTTTGGCTCATTCCCATGAACATTAATGTCAGAAGCAGGGCTGTGGTATGGATGCATAACACAGGCTATACTCCTTTCCTTGTGGCAATCTTTTCCAAAAGTGGTACTTGCAACGATGGGGTTGTTTGGGATATCCTTGTAAGGAGGAGATGTGATGTTTGGAATGGGGGAGGAGAAGACTGTAAGTTTTTCTGCAAGTGTCAATATAAAACCGTTCATTTTATTCTTCGGCTGGTATGGCCAAGAAATAATGTTCTGGAGGAGTCCCTGCCATATCTGTTATAACCCTGGAATGCTATTAAGCTGTCATAGATAACTACAAGATGTCATACAGCCTTTATATTTTACCCACTGGCTTTTTTTCTTAATACCTTTTATATTCTTCAATGCTTTTACCTGTCATGGTTCAGAGCTTTGATTCAAATAAATTTTTAGAAAGCTAGATGCCTTGTCTTAAGCTTCTTCAAACTCCGTTGGCTAGAAATATGCCTTGATAAATATCTTGAGTTTTGTTCAGCAAGGACTATCTTGAGAAAAGTCTTTAATATTTCAATAGTTTCATTCTGTGAAAAACAGGCGTATCTGTGTTTCTAACATATGAGTTCAGTGTTAAGTTCTGAGCAAACCTTTTGCTTTCACTGGTAAATACTGATTCATGCAATCTATATTTTTAATGGGAAATTTTTGAAGAATTTCTAAATGTGACATTTTATTAGATAAAAACCTTGGAGCTTGTCACTGTTTCACTTCACTACTTAAAGAGTGAAAAGTAAACTTTTTTTTCAAGAGGCTGGCTTTTTATCCCAATGTAAAATCTGTATACAGAGTTCATACCTGTCATTTAGTAAAGTGTGAGGGGGTGAGGGAGGGACTATTCAGGTGTTAAGACCCTGAGCGCAACCTCTTCTCCCCCTGCAGGGGTCTGGCTGCAGGTGCTCATGGCCAGCTGTGATATCGCTCGGCTGTGTCACCTTGCATCACGCTGCTCTAAAAAGAGGTGTGTAAAAAAAGAGGTGTGAGAGAACTGGTGGGGGGCTTCTTTTGCTGCAGTGTTGCTCTGGCCCTCCCCTTGGTCCTTGTCTGTGCTACTTTGCAGCTGTACCTTTGCCTGGCTGTGTATCTTGCTCATCCTGGCCTGCAACTTCACTTTCCGGCTTGACCTCGAACCTGCCTCTTTTCTCCGGACTCGCCTGGGGATCCCTGGCCCGGTGGCTGAACCTGGTTAGTGTCACCGGCCTTGAACTGCTCTTTGTGTTTGGGTGCTGAGGGGCTGCATCCTTCCGTGGGTGAGGCTGCTGCCCTGTGCCTGCCTTGGTGTCGCCTTGGCTCCCGGCTTCCCTTCCCTTGCAGAGCAGCTCTCTCCTGTGGCTCCTCAGCAAGAGACATGAAGCCATTATGGTGAGGCCAGTAACTTGACTTTGCAGACTGAGTAACCAGCCCTAAATGGTGAGGGAGGCTGCATTGGACCATCCATCCTTCACTCTCTGGATGCCAATGTGTTTTACAGTTGGCCACCATTATGCATCTTGAATTTGTCTGGCAGGCTATTTTGAAACCAGAAGAAGTGTGGGGGGGAAAGCCAATTTTATTTCTGGTGTAATAAAAAAAAATTCTTATTTTAGTCAGAGCATATAGATAATAATATACAAATGTGGGAGAACCATTATGATTTTGTCAGTGCATATGTTCCCAGTTCAGAACTTACCAGGGAGGTGCAGAAAGTTATGAATCTGATTATCTCACTGCGGAGAGGAGCTAGTGGAGACTTATTTTGATTTCAGAATTATTTGGGAGAAAAAGTTTTTTTTCTTCACTCATGTCTCTTCAAAGAACCACCATTTTCACTTTCACCTTGAAATTAGCTTTATCAAGTCAGTTATATTAAGCTTGATTGCAGCATGGCAGAGATTAGACCAGTGTCTAGCCTCAAYAGAAAAAATAGTTTAATTTGATACTGTTTATTTCAGTCAAAATAAAATGGTCTCAAACTTTGACTTTCTAAAAAATATATATATATATAGCTTTGGGGCATCTGAAATATCCTCTCCAGAATATGAAAAATCCTGATAACATACATAGTTAACAGCATAAATGCAAATTCAAAACATAAAAATTATTAATAAATATATAGACTACTTTGTTCTTGCAATGTTTCAGTTTGTTGCTGTGGATGAAATCCAGTTGGGAGAAGACTTGCTTAGAGTGGAAGGTCTATTGGGATCATATTCAAACACTTGGATAAGTACCTGGAGTTCTCATGGCCTTTTACCAAAACTAGATTCTAGACTCCTATATTTTGCCATGACCAAGCACTATGCAAAACTGGGGAACATCTGTGTTTATTTTTTCTTGATAATCTTCAGAGTAACTGCAATGGTTAAGGAGGAAAAGCTTCTCAAATTGTGAGTCTAACTTACTGTCTCTAGAGAATTTTACCTCCCATTTGCCAATTTATAGTGACATGCCTTGCAGATGGCCTACCAGCAACTAACATTTAGTGCAGCTGTCCATATATCAGGCATACAGGTTCCAGAATATACTAGCCAGTTTCATTTGCTGGACACTCAGCTAATGGAAACACTGGATTGATTTATTGTTGCATAATTTTACAAAAAGAGTGATCAGTTCCACTGCACTCAGGCTCTTTCAGTTCAGGTTCAGCACTAGACCCAGAYGCCTAGTGGTGTTTTATTTGCCTATATTTTATGGGTTAATACTGTGTCTTTACCTTCTACTGTGATTAACATAGTGCTGACAGACTCAGCTCAAACTGAGATCAGATCTCAGACCTGATCAAACTGGACAGATCTCAGCAAACTGAGATTTCAACAAAGATAATGGGAACTGGGTTGCAAAGTGGAGAGAAAAAGAACTTGCCACATTAAGGAGGGAAAAGGCAAAAAATGTTAACTGGTATTGATTGTTATGGTACAGGCAGATATTAAATGTACACAGCAGACAGTTATGGTACAATTAGAATTATAGAGCTGGCCTTTCACCTCAATTAAAGGGAAACCTGGTGTAGGTGATGCGATAAGGAAGGGAACTGTTCTCTTTCCTTTCATCTTATGAAGTGCTTCTTTGCTTCCAGGGACTGTTTACTCAGGTCATTCACCTGCCTTGAGATGAGGTGTTCACTCTTTGTCTTTCCTCCCAGAGAGCCCCTGCTTAGTAACAAGAAGAGAAAGGGTAGACTTTGAAAACTGGGAAGAAATCTCAGAGAGGGCAAAAAGGAACAAATTAAACCTCAATTGCTATTACGTGTTGCAGCTCTTCTGACTTCAGTGAGCTTCTTCAGGCACTCTCCACTAATCTATCCTTGATCGTCCTTTAGAGCCAAAGTGATCTCCCAGCACCACTGAGTGACTCATTGGAAGAACTAGAAAGGGCCTGGATGTCGTGACTTCTGCTCTAGCTCCTCAAATCCCTGTTCAGCTCCTTTCCAAATGAGCTTTGGAGATCTACCCACCTAAAGAAGGTACTTCAGCACCACAGAACAGCTGTTTCTCACCAATATCCATAACTTGTTTAACAGAATCTGATGATATATGTAGAAATGTCTTTCATTATTATTAATGCTGGAACAAAAGCTGGTAGATCATCTTGTCACTTTTCATTCCCTGTCAGTATCATCAGGAATCATCGTTTCTTGACGGGCTGTTGACTTTGTGGATGAAGGGAGGATGAACTTTTTGATACAGAGACACTACTGAACCCAGTGTTGAAAATTGAATTAAAATAAAAAGGTCTCAAGAGTGCTTTCTGTGTTAAGTTAAATTGTCCAGTTGACTCCACACTTTTGCACTGATTGATGTTTGATGACAGGACTGATTGACCTTATTTGCCTCTTCAAATGACACCTTGCCCATTGCTGGTTAGTGAGAGTCTCTTCCATTCCCAAGGGCAATGGCTGATATATAAACAGGATCACAATGGTGCCTAGCGACAGGACAAGAGGGAACGGGCACAAAGTGAAATACAGGAAATTCTATTTAAACTTAAGAGAACACTTTTTACTGTGCAGGTGGTTGAACACTGGAACGAGTTGCCCAAGAGGTTGTGGAGTCCCCGTCCTTGGAGATATTCAAAACCCAGCTGGACACAATCCTGTGTAACCTGCTCTAGTTGACCTGGCTTGAGCGGGGGGGGGGGTTGGACCAATGATCTCCAGAGGTGCCTTCCAGCCTCAACTGTTCTGTGATTCTGCCAACATACATCAGAGTGTAAATATATATATGGGAGTGAGGCTTGTATATTCTATATGTAAGTGTAAAAAGATTGACCTGTTTAACCTCAAAATAATCACATATACATAAGAAATCAATATTAATGTGCAACTATAGAGTAGATGGGCGTACCTCTAAAAGATTGACCAAGATGATCTGTGTGAACTGAATGCTAAGTTAAATTTCGGCTCAAGTCCAGAGAGTATGTCTGAAGCTACAACATTCTTGGCCTTGTATGCATTTTTAATCCAAAGTGACTGAAATTTTTGCAAGACCAGCTGATTCATGTGTCTTGGATGTTTTCTCCCACCTCTTCTAGCAAGGTTCTCCCAGAGAAAATCTATTGTCTTCCAGTTTTAGGGACATACACTTTAGCCCCTGTTGCGGGAGTTAGTTTGTTTTTTGTCCAACTCTGACTGTTTACCAGTGGTTCAAATTTTATTTGCTGCTTTGTATCTAACCTGTTTGATGGAACACATTCCTTTGGTGTGCGGCAGGAGTGAATAACTGGAAACTGAAATGAATGAAGGACTCCTTATGGTAAGTATGGAAGCATATTCAGTTATTTGCATCTTAACATTTTTCAAACTTGTTCCTATGGGATATTTCTAGAAAACAGTACATCAGCTTTGGTTTAAGCTCATTAGCTGCTTGTGTTTATTAAAATGAGCACTGTTCCATCTTCCCGTGTTTCCCATAATGATATCACAGTTGATTTGGTTTTGTCTTTAAGCAAATCAAAACTTTTTTCTACTGAAATCTTAAGTTTCTCTGGCACTGGACCAACACAAAATTTGTCTAAATGTTGAGTGTGCCCAGTGTATAGATCAATTGATCCTACTTCTCGTTTTATTAATAATTGAAGGGGTTTTGCAGACTTAGGGATTTGGAAATATGGACACACATTTTGTCAAGGTAAATCAGAAACAGACGTTCTTATAGGCTGAAACTTTTCTTCTGATATTAAGACTTTACATCAAATTGCTACTGAGCTGTACTGTGTACTTATTCAAAATCTTGTGGGTGGTAAGGTGTACTTTTGGGCACCTGAGAACTTAGGGGTTTTTTTTGTTTGTTTGTTTGTTTTTTTGTTACTTTGGGGACAAGTGTGCATTCCTGACACATGACTGAGTTTGAAATAGTGAGGACCAGAGAACTCTGATTATAACCTCAGATCAGTAAGTGTTACATCTTCATTACAGCACATGGTGATGCAATAGGTGCTCCATACACATCCAGCTCTCTTTAAAAGTTTATGAGTTTAATCACTGAAATACTGTGTCCTTAGGAAAAGCAGTAGATATAAGTATATTTGCTTAATTAGCAATTTGTGATTCTGTAAAAATTCAGTCCCAGCCATGCATGAGCAAAGGTGCAAAATGGACTCTGGCAACATCTGTGTTTCCAAGACATTCCATCTGAGGACGGCACCAGAGTTTGTAAAGGTCATGAAAGATTTTTGTGCCCACAGAACAAATTGTTCTTGCTAAGATATTCTGTGTCTGGACTTGACTGACTGGTGAATAATTAAAAGGGAGGGAGTTTATCTGCCATCATTTGGAGAAAAAAATCCTATTCAAACTTTGGGGTTTTTGTGACCAATTCTTATGCAAGTATTCTGCTTATTAACAAGATCCTGTAAGATGTTCCCCACAAGTTAGGAAAATGATTCTCTATTTCAAATTGATCCTCTTTATTGAAAACCACAGAAGGGTTCTTGCAATATTTAATTTCTAACAAGAGGCTTGTATTGCATTCAGGTGGTGATAAACTTCCTTTGCAAAGCTGCCAGACAGCTATGGCTGAATTATTTGAGGGGTCTGAAGCTTGGAGTGCAAGTCTAGATCCTGATATGAAAATACTATCCTAAACATTTTCAGGAGTTCCTGCAAAAAAGTCTAAGTTCTGAAGGGATTGTAGGGGGATGAAATACTCTTACTCTTGAGCTTTTCCACTTTCCGCAGTTAATCAGCAGCATGGATATATCTTCTCTGCTTTAGTGAAGATGAGCCTAGGCAGGTGAGCCTTTCAGAATTTCACTTCTGCACAGTCGGCCTGTCACATTTTCAAAAGCACTAATTTAATTTTTAAAACAAACATCTGGAAATAGAAATGGAGGAACAAGAAACATGAAGTCCGAGGCAACTGCCCTTCCCCAGCTGTCTAACCTGAGTAGAAAAACATTGGCTTTTACAGTACTGACATTACTAATGTTGTGTTCACTCTGACAAAGAAAGCTTTAGATGAGTGTTGTGATTAGGCTGTGGGGGGTAGAGAGCACACTGTAATAATTCACTAATCAATCAAGAATGGCCAACAAGCTTAGGGTAAAAGTTCTTGTTTCTACAGGTCAGTGTTGAGTATGTGGTTTGTAAGCTGACTAGGGGCACTCTGCCAGGGAAAGGGTTAGGGTTAAGATTAGCGTTAGAGAAGGTGAGAGTAAGTAAAATAATTCCTTCCTGAATCCAGTAAATGCCTAGAAGTAAAGCCATGATTTTGAGTCAGTGTTATATACGGAGTTTGGAGAGGATATAAGTCCCTCTGCTCAGAAAAAGTAGAGTTGCAGGTAGGTGACAGCTCTAGAAAATGAGCATAAAGGATGTGATTTGTTTCTGGATCCTCAAAGCCCATGAAGGGAGGTTGAGGTCTGATGGTTCCAGGTGACTGGGGTAATTTGCTGGTGGGTCAGGCTCACTGATGGACTTAAGGCTAAGATTATGGTTGCACAAGATAGGGGTGAAGAATGTGGTTTATTGCTGAGTCCCATAGTCCTCCATAGGACTGGATGAGGCAGGTATTAAGATGGGGATGGTATTTCCAGGGGATGGTGTTGTCTTTGTTCTGGTAGTTGCTGCTCAAATTAATTCTGTCATGGGAAGAATAGGAGTTAGAAAGAAGGSACCAGCAAACCACCAGCTTATGCAGACCCTGTGTGGAGTGGCATGCCTGGAAATACCACTCCTCATCCTAACTTTGTGGAACACTTTAGGATGCGGCAATGAATTTGTAGACTCCTTTCTCTAAGTCTGATCCTTTCCTTGGGACTGGTAATGCCAGGTGAACAGGAAACCTTTGATACAACTCCTGTGAAATAGCTGGATCATATAGAGAAAAAGTTTGGCCCACCACAGCAGCACATTTACCACAAGCTATTTCAGTATGCAGGAAACAGTATACTTCTAACGTATGAAGACGGTAATTTCACTTGCTCTGTTTATGATCTGTTAATACTCAGTTATATGTTTGGATCTAGTCATCTTGCACAAAAAATGACCTATGAGTATGAAAACATACCCAGATCAAATTCAATAGCTATTTTATTATGTAACTGGCCACACGTTCAAGGATGGCTGCTAGAAAGGTTTCTAGAGCAACAGCTCCATCAAATGTGTTGCATAAAACAAATGCCTCTGTCATAGAAATTCTACTTTAGTACAGCTAAARAGAAATGTTTAATGTGTGTATAGGTACTTGGGGGGGAAAACACAAGGAGGGTTGCAAGCAGCTGTAGAAATGTGTGATGCTAGGTTATTGAGACAAATTAAGGTTTTTTTTCCTCAGTCTAAAATGCTAAGGGACTTGGAAATGTGAAGAAAAAGTATTTAGGCCCTTATAATGATGTGCTGCAGCTTACTTCCTGGCAGAAAAAGAATCAGTAAAGCACTTTCGAGTAGATGCTGACTGCTGGTGGGGACTTCGGGGAAAATACAGTTCATTCCTACTCAGCAATTGCCTTCTTGACTTCAGTAAGTAATTAAGTTGCAGTGGTCCTTTTAGTGATCTGAGCTATGCACAAGAGACTCAAAGCCCAAAATCCAATTGTGTGTGCGTCCTCCTGTTTCCTGACTAATCCTATAAGGTGCAGTGGGTTGAATGCATGATCTAATAACTGAGTCAGCTCACTCTTCTACAGTAATTAACAATGAAAGCCCACTGAAATAAAGAGAAAGAAACTCATTTGTGAAGGAATAATACAATAAAACAGCTAAACTGGCAAGCTGCCGACTGGGGAATCAGATCTTGTAAGCAATTGTGCTAAGTACAAAGTATATTGACTGTGCTGCATGTACCTACAATTGCTGAGTTTCTCCTGCGTGCTCCCCCTATTGCCCATGTTGATAGGAAGTGGTGCAGCGACGTGGTTTCAAATAGCACATCATTCAGAAATTTTGGGTGCAGAATCATTTAGAAGTGGAAACACCTGCAATTTGCTCACTGGTCAAGGAAGTTTGTAAACCACCCTATATACACATATACCCTATGTGCCATATATATATATATATATATATCATATATATCATATATACCAAAACACCATATATATAGAATTTGTAAATTACCATATATGTACACAAAAGTAAAAATAACTCTGGGTTTATAAAAGAAAAGGTAGGTGTAGAACTGCAGAAGCCAAATATTAGATCAGTTGTTAGATTGTGTCTCTCTGTAGCTATGTGACACACAGCTAAGTGCTTTCCCCATCCRAGGGTGAAAGGCTATACATGGAAGATATTTTGCAAGCTATGGAATTGACTGAATACATCTATGACACTCTGGAGAAATCTACAACCCAAAAATTCACTTTTTCACAGAATTTTCACCAACCCTTCCCCCTTCTCTGCAGTGAAAACATCCCTTCTCCTACTGGCTCCTGATTCCCTACCCAGCACTACACAACTTTCTCCTTGTCCCAGGACTTAAAATCCTCCATGCCTTTTGCAGCTCATCTTCTCCTCTCACACTCCTCCCAGCCCCTCTGAGTCCCTGACTCTGCTCTTGCAGGAGGAGCTGGTCTGGACATCAAAAAGGGACATTCAATACAAAATGCAGGTCATTCTTCACTGCAGTTTCTTCACCTTCTGCTTTGGCAGCAGCATGATGGTGCTCTCTAGCAGCTGGCACAGTTTACCATACTGCAGCTCTTCAAGACAAATCTGGGGCCAAGGCTCTTCAGTTGTTTTTGAAAGGCTATGGATGACCTTCCTAGAAAGGAAGTTCAGCTATTGCTGTGGGACTGTCTGTATCAATACTTCTAAAGAATTATGAACTTGGTAATTTTTAGGCAATAAAATTCATTTGCTGTGAAATTTTGTGTTGGTTGAAGAGGCTGGAAATTTTGTAGGGATGTATACATCTGCAGTCACACATATCTTTGTGGTGCATGCAACTTTCATATTCAACAAACGACAAATCTGCAGGTGTCCGCTCCTGTGTGAATAGCAGAGCTTTCTCTCATATATAGCTCAATTCAGGCCACTTCTTAAGTGAAAAATATTGACAGGATGAAAACATTTCACTCAGTTCTTGCCCAAAATCAGTTTGATGAAACTCTGTTACAGTCCTGTGTAACAGAGAAACAGACTTCAGTGAGTGTGGAGGCATCACTGAAATATTAGCAATATTTTCTTTTAAGTTCCAAGGCCATTTAGGCACAATATCTCTCACTGTTTTTGAACAGCATACAGGAACTTTGGTCTGAATATTGCTGTATCACAAATAACAGTAAGGTTCCTGACTGAATACATGTAGAGTAATGAAACTGGGCAGGCACCTGATGGTTCATTTGCTGAACCAGGAGACAGCTGTATAACTCCTGCCTTGGAGGCAAGGCCTCTGCTCTGCCACCAGCTAGATGAAAACCTGTGAACTCTGAACACCAAGAATAGGAGGGAAAGAGCTSTTTGTGGCTGCTGGCTGTACTTACTTGCCTTGTCACCTTTAGGGTGTGTTTTTATCTAAAATGGCTCCAGACAAGGTGCAAATTCAATATGAACATATTCTGTGTAATAAGAGTCCCTGTCACAGGACTGCAGTATCTAGAGGTTTCAGAGCTACAGTGATACCTTGGATCAGTTATAAGTTTATAATGTTTTGACTCCTGAGATTATACTTATTTAGATTCTTGAATATCCTGCTGATTTATTTTGCTGTTCATTGCCTGACAAGCCACTATTCAGCAGCAGGTCGCTAAGGCAGGAAAGAGCAGTGCTTGGGTTTCAGGAGGTGTGTGACCACAGATACCTTTTACAGGAGGTTTCTTCCGAGTCCTGTTTCATTACTTGCCACCAGTGGGGAACAAATTCTCATCTGGCTTCTGGTTCAGCTGTTGTTTTTTGGGATACAGTGGATTAAACGCATTCCTACTCTAACTCCGGAGAAGTCAGTGGAGGTTCAGCTGGGATTGATTAGGAGCAGTATTTAAACTTCAGCAGCCAGAATTAGAGCAACTTGCTTTCTGATAGGCTGTGCTGCTGCTGGGGCTCATTCTCTGTCTGTCAGAACACAGGCATTGGGGCAGTTTTTGTCAGATCATTCAGGATGGGACTGGAGGGGAGCAGGCCTCAGGGCTTTGGAATAACCTTGCTGGGTTTTCCAGCAAGTGGCCTTTTAGTGATGCAAATGCTCGGTGCAGTAGGAGCTGACTAAGTCGCAAGCACCTACTTGCTTTCTATAAATCATATACCTTGTCATTATCACAGCTTATGTTGGATTTGAACCAACACTGAACCAACACATTTGAACCATTACACTGAAGGGCTTTTATCTCATGGCCAGATCCTGACCTTTCCAATAGCTTGTACCCTTTAAGGAGGAACTGGGAGATCTTTAGCCTGTGCCAGCTATTGTGCCAAGAGACATTAGCATCCATCTTGTGACGATGTCCTTCTGGGATTTTATTTCATTTTACTAAGTCTTTCCATTCTTTTTTTTAATGCAGAACAATTAAATTTGTATCTGCAAAGTGCAAATCTGAGCTTAGCTGTCCATTGCATCCTATCTTAAACAGCCAAGACAGGGCGCCTATGAACACATTTGGCACAACGCTAGTTGCTGATAYGAAGAACACTGGGTAGAGAGAGTACCCTGTCATATCTCAGACCCCTCTGCCCTCCTTGGATGGCTGGGAAGGGGAGCTGCACCAGCCAAACAAGAAGAGCTTTATCCCTCCTCTACTTCTTGTGTGTCCCTGCAAGGGATGGGCACACACTAGTTCTTAATAAATGTGTTTTCCTTCTTAGTTTATATTAAGATCTACAACATGAATCACAACACAGTCCTGGTGCTTGTATTATACGCCTACTCCATACACCTACAGCTATCTCACATCAAATCAGCTCACAAATTATACTTCTCCCTGCTACTTTGTCACACTGATACTGGTATTAGAATGATAACTTATTAGAAGACTGTTCTTTCTGATCCAATAAGAGCAACAACACTAATAAGAGAAGTGCATGACGTCTGATTGATAGCAGCCAAATCTGCCACTGATTTTGGGGAGGGCAGGAATAGACTAAGGGTCAATAAGACATTAATTTCCTTGATAAAGTTAATTACGAAAGATTTTTTTTCTTTCAGTTGAAGGATGAAGCTTGTGACAGGGGCTATTAAATTGTGCAGTTCTTCTGTGTATGTATTGTTACTTCTCCTGATGTTTCCCAAAGGCATCACATTTGGGTGGAAAATACATTTGTTCCAGTATCGATGTCTTCCTATGGGGTAAGAAAAAACAGACATACTGTATCATCAAAAATAGCATTGCCTGACAGCCTCTAAAAGTATACATCACACATTGCTAGCTATTTTAAATAGCTAGCTGAAAGAAGAAAACCTCTCCAACATATTTCAATTATGAAGTAATGACACATTAACATTTTGTGTAAAAGAAACAGCTCCTCATCAGGAGAAAGGTAAAATGAAGATGCTAAGCATTTCTTAGCCATTTTGAACAATGGGATGGAAAGATACCATTAGCCTGCTCAGATTCTCTGAGGATACATGCTCAGGAAATGCCCAGAGAGAAATTAAATGAATCAATAAATGAGATACTCACTTAGAGAGTGCTGCCAAGTTATTATACAAGCTCAAAGCTTCCATTAATGACCCACGATCAGACCATAACACTGAGCAAAAATCAGTGCTGAATGGAAAAGAAGACCATACAGTTCATCAAATGCAATTCTGTATCCTACCATCATCTGTGAGTATCTTCATTTGCTTCAGGAGAGTCTTTTAGCATTTGTACTGGAACAACTTGAGAGAACCTGGAACAAACTGAGAGAACCACAAGGGTGTTTGATTTTCCTCTCATCAGTCTTGTCTGGATTTTGGAGCTGGTAGGAAGTGCAGCCTCCACAGGTATTCCAAGTGGCAAGATGAGGACAGGGGATTGAGTGTTGCCTTTCTTTACTCTATCCACTCTTCAGAACAGCTGGCCAATTCTTTTAATCGTATAGTATGAAGGAACGGTAGCTTTTCTTCAGGACTCTTAACAATTAGCATCTCTTTTGGAGACAATGTAGCCTAACTAGTAGGACACAGGTAGTGAACCAGGGAGTGCTTACATTATTGGCAAGGCTTTTGACATGCTGTGAGACCTTCAGCAAAAGATGGTCATTTCTTCTCTATGTATCCCTTAAACCTTCAGAACACAGATTGTCCCTTAATATAAAAATAAATGAGTAAATCTTCATGCATAACAGCTTTGTGGCTGCAAGGAATAGTAACAGTTTTTTTTTTTCTTGCTTTTGTAATCACTAATTCTGTAGACCTGCAATAGGGTTTACTCCATATACAATGTGGAGTATGAAAGAGCCAAAAAAGTTACAGAGCTCTGTCCTGGAATGATAGTAAACACATGGGATGCAACTGTGCCCTTGTCATGACGGTGGTTATTGCCAGACTTTCCTGATCTGGCTGAGGCCAGATGAATGAAAAATAATGTACTAAATAACTTGAACAAAAATCATGAATTTGCTTTACTAATGAAACAAGCRCCCTGTATTTCCTAGACAATGGGTAAGAAAGAAACTCACTGTTTTAAAAATGAAGTTCCAGAGTAACTGAAACTTTGTATTGTTGTAGTATTAAGGAAAGCATTGGTCATTGGGAGAAACCATTTTCTCTGTGTTTCTATATGTCCCCCGCTCTGTCTCACTCGTGAAAGTCATCGCTTCTCCAGCAGTAGCAGAATCCTGTTTTTGCCTCTTGTTATTATCCAGAGAGCGTGCAGCAGAGTTTACTGTCAGCACATAAAGGTTTAACAGTGAGCTGCAAAACAGAATAACCTGGTCATGCTCTATTGCTCTTTCACATCTCTAGATGTGTTCTCTGGACAGCATCAGAAAATGTAGGATTTGTCTGGAAGCGGTGATGTGAAAGGCTTATCAGCAATACCATAAGTTTGCTTTCTGTTTGCAGAACTGTGTGATGAATTTACAGGAAGCTCAAGACAGGAATAAACTATTCTTTATAGTTGTTACTGGAATACTTCTCTATGGGAATCATCCACTGCAGAATAGAAGCTACTGTATTTCAGAATAGATATTGCCCTTTGGAAGTAGAGACATAAAGATTTGGAAAACTGTTTTATTTTTTCTGGAGTAGACTGTACACAGAGGTAGTTATCCTGACATGGCTGTCACTCTGCCACTCAGTTTCACCAAGTAGACATGAATAAAAGAATAATAACATGCAATAAGCAGAGAGATGCAATCCACATCAATCAGAACAGATCTACGGGGATGACCCTTTTGGCATGTAAGTTGAGCCAGGCAGAACTGGCAGGTCATTCTCTGGCATCATATGAGAAGACAGGAGACATGCTACCTTCTTCACCAGCAATCTTGACTCTGAGCTATACATTCAGTACGATTAGAACAAAATCATGAGGGTTTCCTATTTAGATTTCTATAACACTGAGAATGGGAAATGTTTTCTATACTCTGGTCTGAATGAATAGGTAGATCTTTATGAATAGGTAGAGGATATCTTYGGGTAGTGGTCAAACAAAAATGTAAAAGTAAGGACATTTCAAAGTCTCCTTGTGATGTATATTCCAGCCCTTCTTTGCAGAGTGCATACTTAAAATGTCTGTATAACATAGTAGTAGACACCTGTCCATTTTGACAGCTAACTATAGACCATTGGGCAGATTCTTAGCTTTGTTCTTTAAAATCACTTGTAGGTTTTCTTACATTAGTACTTGGCTGCATTTTTTGAGAGTTTTTTTTTTTTGTCCAGATTCCTTGTTAGAACCTAATTTTCTTTTTTACTTGCAGATGAGGGGTTATCTATATGTGGGAAAAAAACACAACAAATGCAATATCATCTGAGGAACCGACAGACTGTGGAGACAGAAGTGTGGACAGATGTTGAGCTCCTGAATTACAGTCGTGGCTTTGGTGATTCCTCAGGGGCAAGTTGCTTCAGTTTTCTTCCTTTTGTTATCCTTGTTAGTAAGGTTGCAGAGATTAAAGTGTTAATGTATGTAAAGTGCTTTAGAAATGGAAAGAGTTGTCTAAGTGCTGCTGATATTATTGCTATAGTGGCAACCAAAGGGAGTAAACTCTTCCCTTGCTATGCTATAGCCAGTAGATAAAATGAAATGCAGAATTGTCACCTTCCCCAGTGCTGGAGTTAGGGGTTAGTCATCCCTTACTCGCAGGTTTCCACAGCAATTTTTCGTTGTCATGCTTCTAAAGGGAAGAACTTTATGAGGCAGAATACTTCAATAGGCTTCTGAAAATAGACGTGTGCAGGTGGCAGCATATTTGGGTTGTGAACTGTTTGTGGATAATGAATTACACTTTCCCTTAATATTGAGCTTGTGCAGAGAGGATACCTTCTAATTATTTTGTGATTCTCCAAAGAATGCGTTTGGCAAGATATCTACAGGAATTAATAAACATTGATAAAACTTGAAAGCAACAGCGAAAAGTGTTTGATTCAGAGGTGGTAAGTACTCACCTGCCACCACTCTGATTGATGTGTGCTCTCCATGGCTGGGGGGCTACCCAGGGAGGAGAGCCCACTTTGACAGGGAGCTGTGGGGGGTGGCCCTGGCGGGGACATGAAAGGCTCACCTTTCGCAATGCGCCGTGTAACGCTGAYGGAAAATGACTTCTGGTAGCAGAGCAGCAGGAGCGGGGCTGGAAAGAAGCTCAGAAAGAAAGTCTGGGAACGTGGCAGATGAGTGGCACGGTGGAGATCAAAGACCCCACCACTCCACCCTCTTGGGAAGAGTCACTAATAAGAAAGTGGAAGATGGACTGTCTGGGGAAGAGATCTCCAGCCGAGGTAGGAACGTGCTGCGCTCTCAGTTTTCATGCAGTCATGAGCAGAGCCTGGGAACTCTGGCAGAAATAGCTTGTGTTGGTTATTGATCAAATTTTGCGCTGTTGAGGGACCTCGACACTGGACTGGAGATGGCTGGCCAAGGTGGGGACTCAGTTTCAGGTAGATGGTTGGTGCCATGGATGTTTGCTTCTCTTCTCCTGGTCAGGTGGTGTGTTCCTGCTGGTAGAGAAACTCCTGGATGAATCAGGACTGACAGTGATCCAGGCTGTGGAACATAAATAGCAAATGATGCTTGAACAGTCGCAATTGTACAAATCCTGAATTGTGCCTCATCTTATTCTGTAGCACTTGAGAGGGCTCTTACAGAGACTTTCCTGGGGCGAGCCCTGCTGCCCGTGCAGCTTGGAAGCGCAGACTTCACCAGGAGTGGGAAGGAGGCCCACCGAGTGCAGTCAAGAATTAAAACTTTTGAACTGAACTGGAGCAGGAAAATGAACCTGCTAGCTGAAGAGCTGATGGCTGCAATTCTTTCATGCTGTTGAAATCCTATTCAACTTTTCCCTTTTATTTCTTCTCAGAGATCTGTATTTGTTTCTGTCCATAGCTGGGGTAGGCACTTCACTTAATAGCTCCTCTTTGGTAGGAGTTTGGTAGAGTCTATGCCCAGAAATGGAAGCTTCTGTTTAGCCTGTCAGTGTTAATGAGCATTTTCAGCCATTCCAGCATGTCTGGCACGCACAGATTTTATGGTGGTCATGACCAGAGCCTCCCAGGGGCTGATGTTGGGCAGGAGCTCCCAATGGCAGCAGGTCCAGGCCTCACTGCCATGGCCCGTCCCATCACCCTACAAGGGAGCAGAGCAGCCGAGGCAGCCCCTGGCATTGGCACCACTGCAGGGACAGGGATGGGCTGGGTGGTTGCCTGTGGGTTAGGGTTGGGGGGCCCGTGGCGGGCAGAAGCTGGGCTGTGGCGGGGCCAGAGCCTGGCACCGCTGCAGCGTCGTGGGGCAGGGACTGATGGTCCCAGGATGGGCTGAAACAGGGACCTGGGGCTGGGGGAGCGTGGGGGAGGCCCTGGGGATGGGCAGGGACAGTGAGGCCTGTGGGTGCTCTCAGGGCCCAGACAGTTGCTGGCTCATTGCTTTGGAAGGTTTCTAAGGCTCTGGAAAGACTTCAGGATGGATGTATGGCTGGAGTGTGGGATATAGGAAGTAACAGGCTCTTTATTTTCTGTTGACTTAAAGCTAATGATGACCCTTGAGGGCAGTCTGTGGATAACAGATGATGTGGGCTCCCCTCCAGTAAACAAGAGCAAATCTTTTGACAGCAACTGCTGGCTCCACTGATTCATCACTGATGGTCTAGCATTTGCTATGGGAAATGAACACTGTGAAGGCCAGGAAGGACTCCGTAAACAGGATCAATAGTATTCAAAATGCTTTAAGCTGTTGTTTTAGGGGAAAATCTTCCTGGGGAACACCTGTTTCTGGCAGTAAGCCAATTTGCTGCTCATGCACAGGAAGGTAATTATTTTCCTAATCAACTTCAGCAGTACAGCAGATGCATAATGAAAGATTGTTAATAAAATGATAAAATATGTCATTAACGATAATGTTGATAGTTCTGAATATTTTTTGGAAAGGAAAATTAACCCAAAGTTAGTGAGCTAGAGCTGGAAAAGAAGAGTTAGTAGTTGCGGGGAGGAAAGAGATAGAAGAGAAAAAATAGAAGCCCAGAAGGACTGCCTGAGGCAAGATTCATCAAAAGAGGCAGGACACATACAGAGAAGATAAAAAGGCGCCTAAAAAGGATAAACCAATGAATTTCTGATTTTTCCATAGGCTTCCTGCATGGAGCAACAGCACTGTTTTAAGGCATTCATTTCAGTAATGAATTTAAACCTCAGCTAACATTTTTGATTTAAGCAAGGTGTTACATATAATTGCTTTTTGCAAATGTCTTCTTCACAGGTGTCATTTCAGGTGCGTTTGGGTAGACTCTTCGAAATATTTTGTTAACTTGCAAAAAAAGAAAAAAAGAAGTAGTTGAAAAGGGCACAGTGGGAGATAACCCTTTCTCATTAAAACCTAGGTATAAATCACAGTGCCCTTGATGTTCTTCTCGTTACCTTCAGCCTCCATCTTCAGCAGCTATGCAGAAAACTATGAGCTCAGCAGTGTCAGCCACAGTACAAAGGAAAGCCTTCCTGTAGGAAATCTAAGGATTCCTCTGTCCTTTTATTTATGACACAAAATGACTGAAAAATTGTAACATCACAGATCTCATTTTTGGAAGCCCTGTTATAGGCTGAAAACACACACATGCCAGTCTGAGACTGTCATCCCCTACTCTTGCTCTTTCTCCCATCACCCCCACCCCTGCCTTTTTTTTAACTTCATTTCTGTATGAACTAACGTCAGGTAAAATAAAATTCCGTGCTTTGGGGAAAACCTTAAGCAGCAGCATGTAAGAACTTTCATGCTGAATCAGACCAATGGTTCATCTTTTTCTAATATCTTACCTATGTGAATGGCTCCACTGCATCAGTGGGTAGGTGATTAATATAAAATAACCTGCGTGTGGACAAAATTTCCTCCTAATACYTGTTGGATAGTGGTTGGAACCTCCTGTGCTGCATGAGAATTTGCACTCCTTCTGAACACCTAAATTTTTAAATAGTTACAGATTCTGAAAAATGTGGTTATAAATATAGTGGGTGTTTTCTCAAGCCCTTGCCCTGCCATGTGATTAATTGGGACTAATCCCAACTAAGTTCTGCAGAGCACCCTTGAAATCTGACAGAGCAAGGATCCCCCTGTAAGGGTCACCTTATACTAGCTTCACAAAGCATGCTTTTATTTTTCTCCTGAATAGCTGTCAGTCATACCGGTTTAAAAACTTTTCTCCTGTTGCTAGGAGAGAAACAACAGGAGTGAAGCCAGTCAGCATTCTGCTTCATGAGTTACTCGTTTAAATCAAAGAACACACTTCATGCATCCTCTTGGGTAAACACACTTCTAGTGTATATCCTTCCCTTCCCTGAAGGTCCCTTCCACCCACTGCCACTGTGCTGGACCTGCAAGTCCTTCTCTTAGCACTAGCCACAACAGCTGGCAGAGTGGCTCAGGCATCTCTGTTCACATGTGGCATCCTCCTCACCGTGTCCCCGCTATAGCTCTCCCTACCCAAATATGAAAAATGTGTTGCGTACATATGTATTTTAGGGGGCACTTTTGTGCCTCTTTTCTGAAAATCTGGCACTTGTCCCAGTCCTTTAACAAGGTGAAAACTCAGAGTGGCTGAAATGTTCACTGGGGTAGCTACACATTCAGACTGCAAAGCTTATCCTCTTCTTGAACAAGGGCAGCTGCATAATGGTAAGTACTTCTCTGTGCTTGAAAGCAGTTGTGAGTGCTCAGCTGTTCTTGGGCATTTAGCATACCAGGCACTGGGCTAGGGAGGAGCAATTGAAAGCTATAGATCTTCTTTGGCTTCTGACATTGATTCGCTACTTAAGAAATCCTTTTAATAAATCGCTTATTTTGTCTGTGCCACTGTTTACCCTCTTATGTTTTGTCCTCCTTCTCTATTCATCTGTTTTGGAACAAGGATTGGCTGTTTATTTTATTCCTATAAAGCCCCAACACAAGGGGCTTCATTTTCTGCTGGGATCCCTGTGTGTCACTTGCAATACTTGTACTTAGCAGTTATCTGACTGATTTATGCTTTGCAGAAGGGGAGCTGGTATCAGGCCAGCTTTCACGGTAATAAACATTTAACTTCAAGTTTAGTAGAACTAAATCCTGTATTTTAAGACAGGAGAGAAAAATCCRCTCCTCATCAGTCCTGAACTTCTCATAGAATTCCTGCTAACACATTTATCTATGAGCTCCTGAACCTTGTAAAGAGCTGCCCATTTGGCAACTCCTTCTCTGGAAATCTGTCTTCTCTTAGGTGTTCCAAGTCACCAGCAGCCTCTTAGAAGAGTGCGAGGTGAAGAGCAGTAGCAGCCCTCTGTAATAACAACTTTGCAGGTGAACATATTGATAATGTTGCACAATACAGAAATCGAAACCAGGCTGTGAGTGCTTCTGTGTCAACTACCGAAAGAAGAAATAACACAGATGTCATTGTGACTAGCCTGTGAATGCTCACAGCCAGACATTAGTGTATTTAATTCTGATTCTTTAATTGCTTTGCAAGAGTAGTTGATAAAATTATGTTCTTCTCCAAACTTTCCTGCTCCGTAGGGAACCTCAAAGGCTTTTCAGCTTTTGCCCATGAAAGAGAGAAAATAGGCCAGAATGTTCTTCCTTCTCCTACGGCAGCAAAGCCAACCCGTATCCTGTTCAGAATACCACCTTTGTGGCCTCTCTTAACTTGCCCTGGACATCACAACTGGTTTTCCACAGCAAAGGGTGAGAAAGAGGTAGCCATGTAATCATTATTGCTACAAACAAGGCATTACTTGATAGCATGAATGCAAAAGAGTTGCACTAGATTTTGGCCTAGTGGAGCTGCGGATGAGGTTTAAAATAAAAAATAATAAGAGAATACATGAGCAGGTGAGACAAGTTAACATTTTTCTGTAATGAAATATTAAAGAATTGTACCAATAAAGTTGGAATTCATCAGTTACATTAAAATGTCCCCTCTTTCTGTTAAACACTACGAATAATTAGAAGTCTTATTGTTGTATCAGAAGAGTCTAAACCTATGCTTTTTCTCTGTTTTGTGCTTGGGGGGGAGACGTTTGATAGTTTTCTGTTGTGATAGGGAAGAATGGACTTTACCTCACAGAATACTATCTGTTATAGAGAATAAAGAACTGTGTCTTTAAATGGTGAAGATAACAAGATATTTAAGAGTTCTGAGTGTACTTTTATCAGTAAATTCACATTTGCTATAGTACCTTCTCATTCATGTTCTCATAAAAAAAACCCCAAGCAAACCACAAACTGTAGCATACTGGGAATATGGGATATTTAATATCTTGTATAATATCAGGGCTGTAAGTGTTGCCAGGAGCCATGGTATTGTTACCAAAAGGCCCAGACAAGAAAGAGTCTCAAAGGGGGGGGAATGGGGGAACTGTTACCAGCTCAGACAAGAAGGAGTCTCAACAGGAGCCTCAGACAAACATACCCAAGGACACCGGTGCAGCTGGGAATGATACATCCTGAGAAAGTACAGATAAATCAGCAGAAGCCAGTGGGAACCAAGGTTAAGAACAAGACAGCTTTTCTCAAACAAGGAAGCAGGCCAAGTTGAGACCATGTATGGAAAAGTAGAGCAAAGTTCATGGCAARAYRCTGAGTGACACCTCTTCTGACACCACTAGGGACCACCAGAGACCACCAGAGACCCCCACAGAAGACCCCCCAGAGACTCAGACAGCATGCGTAATGATTATGTAAATGTAGTAATTAGTTCTAGGAAATAGAATGAATATGTATAATTATTTCTGGAAATTTAATGCATATGCATAGGATAGAGCAATATAAACTTTAGATGATGTGACACACGGTGTGCACGTTGGGTGGAGCTATCCCCTGTGTACCTAGTGCCGTAATAAAGAGAATGCCTGCTTCTTAATGCTACATTGGTGTTAAGGAGTTTTTCTCCCGATTTTGGTGACAGTTTGTTGTAAAGTAACATCTCCGACCCCGACAGCAGAGACTTTTTATTACTGAAACAGTGAGATAGTCTCCTGCTGTGTGTGAAACTTCAGCACAAAAGGAGCTGGGTGTTCTTAAGCAAACCATTATTTTTAACAAAAGATGTTTTTTCTCTCTCTCAGCCAATTTTGTTGAGAAAAAGTGGCAGACACTTACTGTTAAACAAGCTTTWGGGTTTTTCTTTCCAAGGAAAATAGCATGAGGCTGGCATAATCAATTGCTATTTGACAGAATGATAGAAATGCACGTGCTATCGAGTAGCTGAAAATCTGGCAGGAAGCACCAAGAATGGCAAATGACAGCATATTTCAGCATCAGCGTGGCCAAAGTGTTGCACTGAGCTTAATCTTTACATTTGGTGAACAAAATGCATTTAAACTGAACCTATATTTCTATGTAAAATGTCATGTTTCATCTAGAACCAAGCCTATGATGGATGAAATATTCTCAACTTGTTTTAGGCTGTGACCTTTTCTCATTCTATACTTTGCTCTTGGGAAAAAAACAACCAAACAAAAAAAGGCTTGCCAAAACACAAAAAGAGGCTGGTAAGAGGAGAAAGAGTCTTGATCACGAGACTCTTGATTCAAAGTATGATGTTGTACTAGTTTATCCTTGCAAAATCATCACCGAGGTATCATTAGATGTGTCYTCCCAGTTCCATCATTGGTATAAGGAAAATTATTTTCTTGAATAGTGCAATGCCATTTTAAAACAGTATCTTTATGCTTAGAAGCTGTGACCTGTCATCAGTTTTCACTTTGCCATGATTTTCATATAGCTAGTTTAGATTTCATCTGTCTTCTAAATTTCCCCACATTAAGTTCAGATATAACAAAGAAAGCTGCAGAGAGCTTCCTTCCCTGTACTGCAGTCTTGCATCCTCCATCCCTTTTCACCGTATGGAAAGGCAGGATGGTTATGACATCCTGACCAAGGCCTGTTTGCAACCCTGCCACCATGAGGGGATCCCACATGTGGGGTAGGTCTTATATCACCATTGTGTTGGCTAGTGAAGGCCATATTGGCTACTTGTCCAGGGCTTGAAGATCTATATAGGGCTAAATGAAGCCAAAATGGTGATACTGTAGTGACAGAGAGGCCCACTCTGTCCCTAACTACTTGTCAGACAATGTAGACACTCGTGAAATGTGGAGTTTGGTACTAGCGAGACCTGGTGTGGGGCACTGACCTTAACATTGCCTCACTGAGAAATGCCTTTCTGTGACAACTAATCAGCATGAAATGGAAGCAGCTGTAGCTGTATGTGTTTTGAACACGGTTACAGAGCCTATAGAGGACCTAAGGCCCCCATCTGTAGTGAACTCCCTTGATTTAAGCAGTGCTAATTTTGAATGCGGCCACAAGCTCTGCAAGTCTTGGGAAGTGCTTGAGGACTGATCTCTGCTGAGCTGCATGGTGCTTTCTAAATAAACTACCTAGTAAAAGATTCAGGCCAGAACCACACCGTTAGGTACTGAAATCAGTGGATTAGAGACCTAAACTCCACAGGTGGAAGCACAGTTGCCCTAAGCCCCATGTTTCAGTCCACTTATGGTCACAGCTGAACTGTATCGCTATAAGATGAGAGATGTACTTTGGCATCCCTGGTTGCCACTGTCACTGAAGCCATGAAAACCCTCCCATGATTTTTCTGGGGAGAATGTGGGGGATGTTGAATTTTCCTTTGGTAAGTTTCCAACATGGGCAAGTGCCTTTATGCAGAGAAAGGATTATTTTTATTGTTGTCTCTGTTGATTGACTTCCATGTCATTAAGCTGGGCTGGCTGTGTGAGCAAGCACAGTAGGGATGCATACACTGGAGAAGGGTAACCGTGCCACCCATGGCACAATGGCTTGGGAACCCCTGAGCAAGCTGGGCAGGCAAAGCTGAAGCTATTTTTTGTATCTCAGAATCACCAGCCCTTACCACTTTTTGTGATTATCTCCCTTTTATCATTTTTTCAAAGGCAGAAATTTAGAATAATAAGGATGTTTTTGTCTCTCTGCCATTCTCTCACTTGGCGGCACTTCCCAGGGATGTCAGATAGCAGGTGACACTGAAGTTAATACAATCTTGCCAAGTTAATGGCATCAATTTCTGTGTTAGTTATTGCTTGTGACTGTCTTGCTCTGGATAACTCTTGTCCCCTGGGAGCTGCTGGGCACCAGTTGGTCCCCATGCAGACATGCCACGGCCTGAGTCACTGCGAGGCAACAGTGGCAGGTGGGTACAGGGGACATCGCTTAGTAGGGCCCTACACCAAAAAAGCCTGGCTAGAAAGCACGACGCCTGCCTTCAGGCTAGTGTGTACCTTCTCCTCTGTCACATTACCCAGTACCTGATCCTAGAGGCACCAGCTGTGACAGCTTTATGGCTATCTTGTGCCACAAAGCTGTGCTAAAGGATCCCAGGGTGGTTAGGATGGGTGGATCCCATCTTGGTTGAAGCCAGGATGTTGATAGGAAAGCACTGTCGCCAAGCTAGTATCTGAAATGGCAAGAGGATTCAAGTATTTTTATTTGCTAAATACTGCTATTGAGGAATGATAAAAAAAACAATATACCAGATCAAATTCATGGTGCACCTTTGTTGTAGGATTCATTATGGGATTAGCCAACAGTATGCAGAAGAAAATGGTCTTCACTGCAAAACAGACAGGATTTTTTCCCCCACAGGATAATTAATGCATGTCAGCTATCCCTCAAACCTTCATGCCCCCAAAAGAATAATAAAAAAAAAAACTTGCAGAGACTAGCATTGCCTCAAGTTCTGGATTTCTTTCCATGGGGAATTCCAGTCTTTGTTTTGTTTAACAGTGGAAGTAAAATGGGGGAAAGCACGTGAAAATTTTTGAAAAAATATTGTTTAGAGAAACCACTGTAAATAACTTCCTTTACAAAAGTATCAAAAGACTTTTCTTTGGTTTTTTTTTTTTGATTTTCAGTGCTGCATATAACAATAATAATGCAATAGGCAATAAAATTTGAAACAGAAAATTGATCAAAATGAAAAATTGATATGGTCTCTTTGGTACGAATGCTTCAAACTTGTGAAAAATCTTTCCCTCACCATTTTTCCAATAAACAAAATTTGGTATCATAGGTACAGTTCTTGGAAAGTTTTGTTTCAGAGAAAATGAGCATCTTCTAATGGAAAACTCTACAGTTGTAAAATTTTCAACCAGTTCTGCTCAAGACAAGTCTGATGCAACTTTTATGTCAGGTGTTTGGGAGAGTTAAGCACTGTGTTCCCATCCACGGATTAATTTGCCTACTCTTAGCCAAGGTAAAATTGTCATTGTTCCTTGACAGTTCTGAGTGGGTTATCTGTTGCATTTTAACTACCTCATAGTGAAAACACAGGGCTTTACTGACAGTGGAAATAAAACCTTAGACATGTTCTTTAACAATGCATGTGTGGGCTGTGGGAATTGAGGGCACATTTGCTGTCTTTACCTTAAAGAGAAGCTCAGCTTTCAGAAGTCAGTGAAACATTCATGTAGAGGATGAGTAACAAGGAAGCGCTGAATTTCAAGGTTATTATCCACTGTAAGGGTTCAGATACTGTCACACATCACAGGATCGTCTAGCTGATTTGTATAACCATTGTGATCCGAAGCTATAACTGTAGCCCCAGCTGGCTTTTTTTTTAATCTCTTATCATTTTTGTTTTCTCTAGTATGTTCAGTTCAAGGCAATGATGTACTGGCAGAGGCTGTTTGGAACTGCTGGTTAAAATTTGGCTGCCAAAATGAAGAGTTTTAGAATAATTTCCTGGACGGGGTGGAAATCAGCTCCTCTCTGAAYAGTATTAAAGCTGCCAAGGCACATCTATTGTGCCTATCCATGACATACATTAGGACCGTATACAAAACTAAGAATAGCATCATTGCTGGCAAGAAAAAACACCCAAGTCTCTGTGCTGCCTACTCAGGACCACTATTGTATTCATAGATTCATAACACAATCTCAGGAAGACATATCTTGCTTTTTTGAATTAGTGATTTCTTAAAAAAAAAATCACAGGAGGAAATGGAGAAATGGACTTGTCCCTAGATCACCGTAGATGAGAGCTGAATTTTAGGGCTCTATATGTGACCAGTGATCCTGGAAACATCTTAAAAGAAACCAATTTTCAGAAGGTAGTTGATTAGTGCTGTCTGAATATCAGCCTTCCTCCACATATCTAAGGTTTAAAACAAAGAGGTCGCATCTCACTAGTCACTGCGGAGATCATCTATTTGGTCTCTAAGGCAATTAATACAGGCCTTTGGTAAGTAACCACGTCAACAAAGTATGAATGTTAGGTGAGCAGATCAATGCTTGCAAAGACAACAGACACTGACTTATGTCAGTTAAAAGGCTTTTAAAGCAGTAAAAAAAAAGGGGGGGAAAGAAAAAAAGGAAACATTTTTCCTGATGTGTTTTTGAAATTTCTGTCCCCCTGCCCCTTCTACTGCTGGTGATGACTGCTGGGCATAAGCCAATTAAGACTTATTGTGGTTATGGGCTCAAGCTGCATAACTTAGTATTATGGGCAGCTTAACAGTACAAGTCATCACTCAAACCCTGGAGAAAGTATTCTAAAATTAGGACAAGAATGAGCTTTGTATTCTCATCATTCATACTCAAGAAATGCACAAATCAGTGAGCTAAATATTGACTGTGTAATACTCTGCAGGTAAGCGAGGCAGTCATTTGCTCAGCAGTTACACTCCCACTGCTTTGGACATTAGCACCTGTGTATTTGAGAGAGCATGTTGGCTTGGAGGGGCGCACTGATTTGCCTTGGTAAGCRTGAGAAGGTCTTTGCTGAGCTCTGCAGCCACCAGAAACAACCATGACAGTTGCAACATGACAATTTGAGAACACAGAACAACCCTGCTCCGGATACAAGTGGGGGCGTTTAGAAAAGCTGTTTAAATCTGTGGCCTCTAACATCTTGGCTTGCATTTGTACTTCTGTGTCCTGTTGGAGGACTATGACAGATTCACTCATGTATGTCGGGTTGCAACTGTCTCACCGAGGCCTGCATAAAAGGATATGAAACTACTCCTGATGATCATAAAGTTCTGATTTTGCTGAAGTTATAGAAGCTGGGAGTTTTAATGATACATTTGCATCCTCCTTTTGTGCTAACTGCAATGTGTATAGTCACACATGCAAGGTCTGATAATCTTTATTTGTCGGAATTAAGGTGGCTGACGGAGTGATGCTAATTCTGACCACTTTCGGTCATTCATTTAATTCAAACACCTAGTGGTCTGTGTGAGCTTCTTAGCTCCCATAACTAAGCAGCCCTTGAGTCATAACGATACGAGTTGTTGCTAAACAGGAACATCTCTCTCCTCTCTCTTTTCTAAACAAGCCTTGGACCACTGAAGATATTCTGATGCCACCCACAGGAGGAAGCAGGTACTTCTAGCAGCTCTGTCCTTTACAGCAGCTCTCTGTCCTGCTAAGTAAGGGTGCTTTAGCAATATTAGCAGGAGCTAGCAGGTAATATTAGCAAGCAGAGGAAATGTCAAGGCGCGTAGCTGTGTGGGCACATAACTGTGGGGTGATATTCAAGGCCTTTGCCACATTCGTGCCTCAGAATGGGCAGTATGATTTGAATGCTGGAGCCTAAGGTAGCAAACAGAAATCCCATTTTCAGTGTTCATCCTGAATTGGTTAAGCACAGGTCTGGGTTGGATCCTGCTCCGTCTTCTCAGGTAGTCCTTCCTGCAGGACATCCTGGCTTTCTTAGTGTTTTTCTGTAGTGCTGTGTTGAACATCTGATGTCCTGCCAGGCAGGGAGACTGTGTCCTGGTACCAGGAACAGATATAGCATGTTGTTGCGGCTCCTGGCCATGACACAGCAGGCAGAGTCTAGAAACGAGCCACCTTCCCCAGCAGTTCTTCTGGAATAACACAGACCTGCCTTTGTAATCACACATTGATCTCCACGGATGCTTGACCAACATATTTCAATGCTTTCCTTCTCTTTGAGCTTGGACTTTCCAGCTGTATTGGCACAATACTGCTGTTAGTAAATACTGCCGTTAGTAAACTCAAAGATTTGTAAGATGCAAGTAAAACTAAGGCAAGCCTTGGCTTTCTGGAGAACTTGATTAGTTCTGTAGTTAGGATATTAGGCACTAGGTGCTCTAAATAAGGAAGAAAATCGCAGCTTTACATTTGCAAAAAATAGTAACAGAGAAGAGCTAAGTGGAAAAGACAAGGGAAATCAGTGTTCATGACAGTGAATTATGTAAATCTCACTGTGCTATAAAGGTAAATTAAGTTTACTTCTGTGGGTGCATAAATACAGTGACTGATCTTTGATTTTAATGCTGTGAACAAATTACTGATCAGCATGTTTTGCATGAAATGCTCAGTAAAATGCTGCTTTTAATTTGTACTTTATCCACACTGAGAAAAATTCAGGTTTACAGTGTATATTTCTAACATGTGCTTTCAATGCTGGCAGCATGATGTTAAAGTCTCTAATTAGAGAGCCAGGGCTTTCTGGCAGAGGAATTCAGCTACACTGCCAGTTGTTATTGTTGCTTTTAATATGGAAGGCTTGTGATGAGTGTCCCTGGTCTGGGCTAGTGAATGCATTTGATTGCCTGCTTTCTTTGTTTCACACCTTGCAGTGCTCAGGAGCAGTACTACAGGATTTGCCAGCTCAGCAAACACCTGACATTAAGTTGAGAGCATAAGAATGATTTCTGTTCCTTTCCTTTAAAATTTACTTTGCTAGAGAAATCTTCCTTTCAAAATGTTGTGTGTATGTCTTCATGTCTATTTGGGAGAGGATTGCATGCAACCACAGCAACTCTCTCTCAGCGCCTATGCTGTGGGAGCTCTATCACTGTCAAATCCGTGTGCCTCACAGAGGCTTATGAATTTATCTTCATCAAATTGTCATGAGGGAGGGGGGAGAAATTAGATTATACAGATGGGGAGCTATGGCACGAAGATGCTGTATCCCACAAACATTTAGGCACATGTTTAACTGACAAGTGCAAATCCAATTCTGTGGGTAATCTGAGGATCTCGGGGAAGTCAGCCAGACCCTTCACAGGACCACACCTCAGCGTTGCCACAACTGCTTGGTAGATCAAGAACTGAGTGGTTGCCATGGGTGGGCAAAGTCAAACAGTGAATCCCGATGTCCCAAATCCTCGTGCTGTGTTTTAACTATAAGAACTATTTTCTGCTTGGTGGGGGCTGTCCTGTCCCTTCTCCTTCTTAGGACATCTATAGGGCACTGCATAATTAATGGGAGCCCTGWTGCCAGGAGTAAATGTGTTCCCTCAGCAAGTAGCCACATCCTGCTATTGTGCAAGCTGGCACTGCTGCTTCCCCAGCCTGGGGGCCYGGATGCATTTGTACGGCTCTCCTGCCTGCGGAGGTCGCAGCCTCGGCTCAGCAGAGTTCAGCCATATGCTTAGCTTGAATCAATAAGGCTCGTTGGAAATACTGGCTGGACTTATACTTAAACCTGTGCTCATGGCTTCTCAGCAGTGCAAGGAGAACTGCATTTTTCCACCTGGGGATCACATTAGCTGAAATAGCCCTTGTCTCCAGAAAACATTATTGATTCTGGCTGGAAGGGAAGAGACGTGCGTGAGGGAGACCCAGAGCACCTCCAGCACTGACCCTGCCCGAGCTCCTTGGCTCGGACAGTCTCTGCTGCCCCTGCTCTGGCAGTGGGACACGGACGAACAAAGTGACATGGTCAGGGCCGGGCACATGTGCTTCCCACGGCCGCACAGGCAGCCCTTGCTGGGGCCGAGGAGCCCTGGGCCCCTCTGGGACAGGGATGCTGGCGGGATCCCGCCCTGGAGACGTTTCGGTACCGCCACCCCTCTAGGCACCTCTCTGCTGTGGCGTTGCCGAAAGCTGCCTCCTGCGTGCGCTTTGACGCCTTCTGTGGCTCGCTCCCCTCGGCTTTTTATGGCCGGGGCTGAGCTTTTTGTGAAGGCCGGAGGCCTGGCGCGAAGCCCAGCTGTGCCAGCTGCCAGGGCAGGGAGCTGGGCCGGGAGGCTGGGGCCGGGCTGGGCACGGGGCGGCGGCGAGCGGGCGGGGACGGGACACTAACGTGGCGGCCTCGCTATCAGCCGCTCGGCCGCCACGGCCCGTCCCGCGCCTCTCGCCACCT